>NC_080422.1:18602594-18902594 GCF_029873635.1 Malania oleifera
CCTATAAATGGTTGTAAATTCTGCTTAGTGGTGAATAACTATTCGGGCTATGAATTACTTCTGGATGAATCCTATGGTGAATGCGTTGATGTGCTTGGATGATTGGTTATGTTATTGATGTGTATTGTGGTTCATGTTAAATTGCAATAAATATTGGCAGTGATATGAGGAGGTCGTGAGATCGTTACTTGATTATAAATCAACCATATACAGTTGGCAGTGACATGAGGGGAAGGTCGTTTAATGGTCCATTTAATTAAAAGAGGGGTAAAACGTTTGTGGCAGTGGAATGAGGAGCTTGTTTTTATCAATTGACAAGAATAGGGTTGTGAGTGTGTGGTTGTGATTGTGCACGTGTGTGAGTAATGTGTGTGGTATCCTATGTGGATGTGTTATCCGTGTGGATTGTGAAACTGTGCAGTTTCCTATGGGATGTGTGTTTATTGTGACATTGTATGGTAGATTATGGGAATGTTAGCGTTGAATGTATGTGAGCGGATGGATGTGTAGTTAAATGCTTTTTTAATACTTAGGGCGAAACAGTAAAACTCTTCGGCCGAGAGCTTTTGCTGAAGGAAGGTGAGGGCCATGATAAGTATCAGTGTAGTCGCACATGAATTAATTCGGGTAGGTAAGGGGTTACCAAATGGTATTAAAGTAAAGGGCGTTACATGTATGTGTGGAGTGTAATCTTCATCAATCCCGAGACATTGTTGATAAATAATGATGGCGTAGTGTGAGTACAGTCTGCATGTCTGTTGTAGTGTGCAGTTGATTAATAAAGGATTGTATTTTATATTTATTAAAAAAACTCATCGTCACACACTGTTATAAATTTATTTATCTTACAAGAAGTTTTCACCCCAACAAAATTACTATAAAATTTTTCAGTCCTTTCAACAGCATCGAGCTTAGAAGCTTTAGGGTAGGGTTTAGAATTTTGGTAAATGTTGGGTGGTGTAAAAAACAATATATATACATTTTATGTTTAAATTTCGAGTTATGCTAATATTAAGTGGAGGAATATACAACTTTGGGTTAAATAGATAAAAAATATGTATTTTATTGGAGAATGTTTAATTATTTTCGCTGCGTGAATGGTATCAGAGACGTGAGAATGGTCTCATAACACCTTGAGTCCCACCTGGCGGGAAAGGGGCGTTACAATATTGTGCTCAGATTGTATTTGTTATCGTATCTTGCAATTGTTGAATAGATAATGAAGCAACTAGGTGGTGGGAAAGTGCGTGCTTAAGAATCCTTTTTTCTTTTTTCAAGCAAAAATAAGAGGAAATTCTATTATTCTGCCAACGCGACCAGTATTTTTTCACCTTTAGATGTTCATGAGTTAGACAATTTGAAGATCTTTGTCTTCAACTATTTGGTGCAGAATGAGATTTTTTTCTCATTTTCTAGATCTTCTACTCCGCAAGTAGTGGCAAAGATCGGCTCAATAAATAGGCATGATAGTAACGGAAGAGAGGAGGTGGATATTCAATCGTGTGAATAGATCTCTTCCATAGGACTTGTAAGAAATGATCTAGGACTATAAGATTTCAGAGGAAGTAGTATTTTTTGAACATATAATTGGCGTTTCCGCTCTCACCCCTAGAGTTCTTCAAATTTTTACATGTGTCCTCATGTGGGAATTTTTACTAATGAACTAAGTAGCCATGTTTATTGGGTTAGTCCACATTTAGATGTTAAGGATCGAAACTCATTTATTTTAGGCCCCCTAACACGTCTTTAATTAACTTGGCATGTGAAAATAATCAGTCCATTGTATTTTTTCATTTTTTTAATTTGATGAATTAATTTGTTATTATCAATATTTATTTATTTATTAGGCATTGATGACTTTTAGTATGTTTTTTTTTTTTAAATAAAATTCATATTAATTTTTAGGAGTTTTTAAGGTTTAGTTCTATTGGATTCACATTCCACCCTTGTAGTCTTTTGTTCAATTATTGTTTTTTTTTTATTTGTAAATGTAAATATATATTGATAAAAAATGGTGTGTACGAATACACCAGGCATACCTAAGAAAGACATCCATTGCAACTCACAAGGTTATCTCCAAAAATTCAAAAGAACATCAAACATGAAATGTTAAATACAATGAAACTATTAGGACCCTGTGAGCATCTAGATCAAAGTGACACCAAGAAATTTACGTGGTTCAGTTAATAACGACCTATGTCCACGGAGCACACACCAACTATTCAATAACTCGCCGGAAAATGTTACAATTCTCTCTCTCTCTCCTCTCTCTCTCTCTCTCTTCCTCTCTCTCTCTCTATCTATCTCTTCCTCCCTTCTTCCTCTCAGCTCTCTCTGCACTCTCTATGCTCTCTCTACACTGTACTATGTTGTGCTATGTTGAGCTATATAAATTCACTTTCCACAACCCTCTTTATATAGGCTTGGAATTTACATCATGATTAAATAAAAAACAATCAAATTAATCACAAATTGGAAGTTTATAATCAAGAGATTAATAGGAATAAATTAACGTTTTAGACATCAGAACGCGTCGTCTCCAGATATGTTTTTGCTCCTCTCTAATAACTCCCACTGGAGAACAGAGGACACCCTCACAAACCAGAGTATAATGATAAATGATGTGCCTCAAAATAGACGTCTTCAAGGCATATGAAGAACCAATGAAGTTGAGCAACAAAACTTAGTTCTTTGTAGTCGCCACCTTACTGTCTGCTCGATTTCTGTGGACTAATCTGATGGTTGTCATCTTCACAACTGATGTAAAAATGCCGGTGTAGTCAATCCTATCCTTCTGCTCGAAGTCTTTGACTACCAACCGAGGCTTGTACCTTCTGGAGCCGTCATACTCCTCTTCGATTCTGTACACCCACTTGTTATGAAGGCCTTTGGGCAACTTCCACGTTCTGTTGGAGGTAAGGGACTTTATCTCATCCTTCATCACAAGCTCCCCCTTGCTCGTATCTGCCACTTGACATGCTTTATCATAGCATTTGGGCTCTCCTCCATCTGTAGGAAGTAAGTAATCAATATACCTTCTGTCTAGTATATGGGACCGAGTAGAGCTCCTAAGCTCCGATGCTGGAGTAGGAGATGGTGGTGCGACGATCTGCTCCACTGGTTTCTCCACCTGAGGATTCTCGGTATTCTGCTGATGTGTCCCAACACATTTTGAGTGGACCAGTTCTAGTCCCTTCTTCTTTGGGGCATGGGTGTTTATCTGGAAACTAACCCTCTTCTATTTCTTGACTATACAATCCTCACACATGTCAACCTGCACTGACTGTAGACCACTCAATTTTTCTTTTGAGTGCATCACCTTAAGTCCCTTCTCACTCATGTAAGCAAGTCGTTGGTGCCAGATGTTGCTGTCGTCATTTCCTACAGCAACTGAAATAGACATGGAGGCTTTGGAGGTTAGAAAAAGTATTCCGCTTTTCTTACCTCACACAATCGTTAGTACACCCGTTGAGACTTCCATTCATCACCCATGAAAGATGTGTTATAGCCTTCATCTGCCAATTGACCGACTGAGATCAAATTCTTCCTCAGGTATGGAATATACCTGACATCTCTTAGTTTCAATACTGACCCATTCATTTTGATCTTTACTATCCCCTTACCGGCAATGTCGCACGGTTGATCATTGCCTAGATAAACTTTACCGAAATTACCTGATGTATATCCCTCCAGGAAATCTCTGCTGCAAGTGGCATGGAATGAAGCTCCGGAATCTATGACCCAAGACTCCTGCTTGCTCTCCAAAGAGCAGATCAACATCTCATCATTCTCGGAAGCAATATTTGCTTCTGTCTTTGCCCTCGTCTCGAATTCTTTCTTCTCACTCCTGCACTGGTTCCTGTAATGACTAGTCTTTCGACAGTTCGAGCACTCAATAACTTTTATGCTCTGGGAACCTGTGTCCTGAGTACCTCTGGGATTTCCGAATTGAGACCGCCTGTTCCTAGATCTGCCGCGGTTGTTTGATCGTCCATGCCTGTTTCCTCTAACTCGACTCTCCATGTTCAAGGCTGAACTCGAATTGGAGCTATGGTTCGACTGCATTCTTATTTCATCCGTCAAAATCATGCTGACGACCTCATCGTATACAAGTTTCGATTTTCCTGCGGAGCTACTGATGGCAGTGATGACACCATTCCAATTTTTAGGCAACTGACTGAAAATCAGTAGAGCCCGAATCTCATTATCAAATGTTATCCCAACTGAGGTGAGTTGATCAGACAACTCATTGAAGTTATTCAAATGCCCGCTAAAACTCTCACCTGCAGACATGTTCATCGTAAATAGTTTTTTCATGAGATATACCTTATTTGCGGCTGAAGGCTGCTCGTACATATTTGAGAGCGCATCCATCAGAGACTTGATGGATGTTATATGCTTAATATTGAACGCCACAGATTTCGACAACGTCATTCTGATGGCTCTGAGGGCTTTTCGATCAAGCAACTCCCACTCGTCCTCGTTCATGGATGTTGGCTTACCCTTCAACGGTAAGTGCAATTCCTTCCCAAACAAATAATCCTCTATCTGCATCTTCTAGAAATCAAAATTGTTCCCGTTGAACATTTCGATTTTTGAGCTCTTTTCATTTGATATCTCGATTCGCTAATCTAGAGATGGAATTAGCTCAAATGGATAGTACGGTTGGATCCGAAACGATCGAAAACCCTAGAAATGGTTCAAGTCGCTCGAAAAACAGACCCAAAAAGATTTCGAAAAGCTTAGTCAAAGTTTCAGTCAAACCTGGTCAAATTTGCTGACGTGGCACTGCTGAAGTGGCGGTTCTGACGTGGTAGAGGTGGGCCTGCCTGATGACGTGTAGCTGACGTGGCAGACTACTGTCGTGGTGCCTCTACCATGCGGCCCTGCTGGCGCATGACGTGGTGTGTGCGCGTTGACGTGGCACTGAGGTCAGACTCAGGTCAGGAACCGAATCTCGGGTTCACCCGGATCTGAGCCACCTGCAGGGTCGGGTCGGGTTCTTTCCGAGTCAGGTCGAGGCGGAACGGGCGAAGAAGACCCGTGCGGTGCGTGCAGCACGTGACGAGATGTTCGTCGGCGCGTGGACGGTGCGTGGAGAGGCATCTTACTCCGGCAAGGAGCGTGGGGGTGCGTGCAGCGTTTGCAGAATTCCATTTGAGCTCCGGCTTGCACGCTTCTCTTCGTATCGGCGATCTGAATGCGATGGTGGCTTCAAAACGCAGTTTTGATCTACTAGACAGAGCTCTGAATTTCGGGATCACTTCCGATCTGGCTTTTCTACTCCAACCGAGCTCTGATACCACTTGTTAAAACCCTGTGAGCATCCAGATCAAAGTAACACCAAGAAATTTACGTTGTTCGGTCAATAATGACCTACATCCACGGAGCACACACCAATTATTTAATAACTCGCCGGAAAATGTTACAATTCTCTCTCTCTCTCTCTCTCTCTCTCTCTCTCTCTCTCTCTCTCTCTTCCTCCCTTCTTCCTCTCAGCTCTCTCTGCACTCTCTATGCTCTCTCTGCACTGTGCTATGCTGTGCTGTGCTGTGCTGAGCTATATAAATTCACTTTCCACAGCCCTCTTTATATAGGCTTGGAATTTACATCATGATTAAATAAAAAACAATCAAATTAATCACAAATTGGAAGTTTATAATCAAGAGATTAATAGAGAATAAATTCACACGTTTTCTGACTCAGCAACGCGTTGTCTCCAGCTGTGTTTCTGGTTCCATCTCTAACAATAACTTGGGAATACCCAAGGGCCAACATGCCAATCCAGAAATAGGGCATTTCACATAAGAAAGCTTTCATCTCAATTCCCAAACTCCAGAAGATATGGAAATTTGTCATACAAGGTTCTGAATATATGTGTCTGAATAAATCTTACCTTTGCTTCCGTCGGGGTATCTTTGTTTTCAAACTTTCTCTTATTTCTGAAGTGCCATAATTTGTTCAAGTTGTTTACTTGTTTGTTGATGTTATAATTCTTTTAGCTATATATCTATTTTTCCATTCACCCAATGCAACCAATTTCTTAAAGCTCCTAGAGAAGCTAATTAAAGGTATAATACGGTGCGAGAAAGTACATGGTGCGGCGCCAAACTCAGAGCCAATTTTTAGTTTTTATCTCATTTATTACTTTTGTATAATTGACTAATGATATCTAAAGTGTAGTATGTTGGCTTTTTTGTTTCCTTTTCTCTTTTTTTTGGGTATTAAGTTGGGGAATTCATGATGCTTCTGTGTCTTGAGTCTCTTGACTATGCTGGTGAAAGGATGTACCACCATAAGTTTTTCCATTTCTTTTGAATTGCTGTGATTCTTTACTCCTCATCTCTTGAAATGGTTATTATTTTTGCACTTTTAATTGAATCAAAATGTGTGCACCACTTATAATATGGGAGTCAGGAAACTTGCTTGAGGAATTACCACTTGAGGGAGGACATTATTCATGAAATGGTAATATAGATGCAGGGAATTTTTTATTTTTTTTTTGGTTTTTTTTTCAACATATTTAAAAAAAAAATCACATATGGTACAAGAAAATTTAGTTGAATAAAGTTTTATGGATGAAAGATATTGTATACCAGTTTTCTAAATGTTTATTAATTTCACAATCTTCCGCCATATTTTGTGTTATGAATTTATAATTAAAGAAAAATTGAAACAAGAAGAATACTGATATTTTATTCAAAAGCTAAGTCGTGAACAGTAAATACTTTAGAGAGGACACAAGTATGGGTATTTATACACGATTACATGATATAGGAGACAATAAATGATAAATTATAAATTCCATGATTTGAGATAAAATTTGAATCGTTGTCATATATCATTTTTTTTTTTAATTAATAGGCTTTGATTTGTTGGCAGATATGACTCTTAGACATTGATTTTGGATCTTTGACATTTCTTAGTCTTTATTGTGATAATTTGCCTTCGATCTACATCATTTAAATCTGTAGCAGACAAATGTGACCTTCGACGGTTTGATGTAACCGTTGATATGCATTGTTAATAATAATGTGTTGGTAACCTATAGAAAAATACCATAATCATTGGTGGAGTTTGTATAAATAGTTGGCATCAAATTCTCTTGAATGTAGTGTATTTACACACACAAGTAGGTCATGGTGTAATTTGATTTCACCAAACCTTCAACCCTCCTATTTAAAGTAGGTTGTCCATAACAACGATGGATTTATATTTATCTATGAATTATTTTGGTTTGTCTCAAATTTGTCGGTTCAATTCTCATATTTTTAAATTCTCCCGCCTCTTCTGCTACTCAACTTCACCATTAACCTTTATGTATAATAGTTGTGGCAACCTAAACATGAACGACTACCACCTTAATTCTCAAATTTACTTGCAGAAGCTGAAAGATTGACACTAAACCTTTTGTCCTAATTACAGGCGACCTTATTTGTAGCATTCCTATAAATAAACTCTTTGATCTAAGAATGCATACTTTGTTTTGACTATGAAGTATAAACATTATCTTAGTTTGCTATTGAGCTATTTTTCACAATAATTTTTTATTGCATCACTATGATGGGAATTTGACTATTCTAATTGAATTCATTCATAAGCTTCTCTAAAGATATGATACACTATTATTTCATTTCAATAATACTAGTTAGCGCACATGTGATGCATATGGTTCCTTTTTATTTATTTATTTATGACATTTCAAAAACGAATTAAAATAAATGAAAAAAATTATCTTTTTTTTCCCAAATAAGACTTAATAAAACTTGTTCATATTCCAACATTTTATACAATTGCCCAATAGTTTTATACAATTTCATCACGGGGTGATAAAAAATGTTGCATATTTACCAATATATAATTATATAGTAAATTTTTTTATTTTAAAATTTATTATTTTACATTTCAATAAGATATGGCCTAAAGGAATAATGTGTTCTTCTAAATCAAGCACCATTCCAAGAAATTTTTATGTTGAATTCGTAAATATTAGTCATTAATTAGACCAAATTCAAGAATCTAATCGTTAAAACTCAATAATTTAGACCATACAGCCCTCATAAATTAGACCAAATTCAAAAACCTAATCATTAAAACTTAATAATTTACTTGCTATAAATACTTTTCTTGGGCTACAATTTGCAGTTACAAATTAAACCTAAAGAGAAATTAAACCTCTTGGGAAATTAGTATATATTAATGTGAAATAATATAAATGAAAAAAAAAAATGATGTTTGACTCATGTTTTGCCTTTATTCTGTTCATGAAGTTTCTTCAACACTTCAATTTGCATTTGGAACATGAGTTATCTACAAGCTTCTAATAAATATCACTTTCAAAATTAATATACACAAAACTAGTTCAATATTAATATACATCAAACTTTTTTTTTTGGCTCTATTATTATAATATTTTCTACCCAAATTCACCCACTCTTCAAGAGTAGCGTTCACAAACTTAAAGTTTTTGATATTGTTAATGACATTTGTTATCAAAGTTATATTTCGTTATAAGTGTGAATGTAAATACCCTAAAGCTTAACTCAATTAGTTGTAAATAAAATTATGACAACACGTGCAACACACGACCACTACAATAGTATTAAATTTAGCTTCTTTGTTATCCTATTGTTGATATTTTTTATTATGACAGTACTAAGAAGTAAGAGACTAGATTTTAGGCTCAAATGGATTTTGCTTGGTTTAACCAATTGAATTTGATCGATGGAAAATGCATATATCTTGAAAATCAATTTCTTTTTTATTTGTCTTTGAGGGGTAAATTACCTATTTGAGTTGTCCTTGCCGACATCTACCTCTCCCAGACCCCACTCAAAGTGGGAGCCTTGTGCACTGGGTATGGCCTTTATTTTTATTGGTTTGTTTTTGATTGAAAAGTATCTCAGAAAATTCTTTAAGTTCTGAATCTAACCCCCGTGCATGTTATAATATGTAATCTAAGTGATAGGTATTTTTCAAATTCAAATTCAAAATTCAAAATTCAAAATTCAAAATCTATGCCCCAAATACTAATTAAAATTTTTCTTTTCATACAGCATTAATCCACGAGCATGTTGCAGGCCCAAATCCAGTTTAAATTTATTTTAGGCCCAAAACAAATCCAGCCTGACAGTCCTGCTTTAAAATGAAAAGACCCAAACTTCAGCTGGGCCAGGAGAAAACAACAATGTTCAAATATCTGGCCCATATAACACAAAATGGGCTGAAATTGTTAAGGAGACTTCTAAAAGATTGTTTGGAATTATTTATAGGGAAGTATTTTTTACAAAAAATATATATATTTATTTAAAATTAATTTGATATTTTTTATTATAATTTTCAAATAAAATACTTTAAAATAATTTTAAAATGTGTTTTTTTTTTCTAAAAAATATTTTTAAAATTATAAATTAAATATTTTTTAAATTTAAATATAAAATTTCTAATAGAAACCCTCCCAACTTTTAATCACTGGAAAATATTGCTTGTGCGATGGCACTGATCTTTCATTGCAAAGGACAAATGTAAACAATCAAGATGTTAAGAGTTTGCAATCTTTTTTTTGGTGAAAAGGTAATTGTAGATGGTCATAAGATAATAGACATATGAGTATATAGGATTTTAATGGGCTGTTATTGGTGGCCCATGTTCGAGTCGGCAATTAGGACAGTAGGCTACAAACGAATTGAATCGCTCACGAGCGGCTTAGAAGTTCGGCTCGATAAAAATTCATTCAACTTCGTTCATTATATAAATGAGTGATTTTCAAACTTAATTATGCCGCTTGTATAGCAAATGAGATGAGTTTGAACATGAATGTGTTTGACTTATTATAAGCTCAATTATATACTCTGTTTGGACTTCTTTAATAGCCTAGAATTAGAATCATAATTAAAATAAGTTTTGGATAGATGAGTTACTCCTGCCATGGCTGCGGGCCTCCAATACACTAAGAAAAAGAAAAAATAAACAAGCATTATTGTCATTAAAGATAGCAAGTGAGGAGAAAATAATGAAGTGTTGGGAGTGCAGAGAATTGGAAAGAGTGGTCATCCCGAGCTGTCCAGAGAATAACTTCGAATTTATTATAGTCAATGTTTAAGGGAGAAGGTTTGAAAAGAGATAAAGAGGAGGAAATTAAGAAGGGTGAGGGCATGGAGATGAGGTCTGTAGAGGTTGCGATCACTCTGTTTGCTGGCTGGAAAGTCTATGCAAAGGGACCACTGCCAATTCATATTCTCATGCACCAACTTGCATCTGATCCTTTGCAGACACAGCGTTCAAATTTGAAAGTAAGCAAGAGTACAGAAGCATATGCAGAGGAAAGTTTAATTTGAAAGAAAAATTAGAATGGGAATGCTGCTGGAAAGTGACCCAGAGGGCGGGAGAAAGCTCAAGAGGGAAACAATAAACTAATAGTTTTCACAGAGACAAACAGGGGAGGGAGAACAGTGGATAAGGATTCCCTTGTTAGTAGGTGTCATAGTTTCGCAAGTGGATGGTGGAGAAATTTTAGGCTTATATGGATGATTTGGACTTCAACTATGTGAGGTATTTTTTATAAGATAAATCAGTAAAGTCATGGGTAAAGATGGATAATATTTCATTGGAGTTATACCCAAAATCATTAGAGTAGGGGTGTGAAGGATAATTTTCTATGCATATTTGTATAATGCGTGTCTTTTTTGACAAACGACCACTAATCGTTAGAGCACTCATACTGAGCAGATATAGTACAAATATTTTTGACTGAAAAAGGCATAGGAAACGAGGATTAGGCCAAGAGAAATATCACTTTCTACACATATTAATTTAACATGTGGAACTATATAATACAAATATTTTTAGCTGAGAGAGGTAAAGGAAAAAAGATGATTAGGTTAGGATAAAAAATTCTTTCTACACATATAGTACAAATACTTTGAACCGAAAAAGGTAAAGGAAAAGAGGATTAGATCGCAAGAAAATATCAGTTTGTACACATGTTAATTTAACATGTGGAACTATATAGTACAAATATTTTTAGTTGAGAGAGATAAAGAAAAAAGGGATGATTAGGTCAGAAAAAAAAAAAAAAAGGATCACTTTCGTCACATATAGTACAAAAACTTTGAACTGAAAAAGGTAAAGGACACGAGGATTAGATGGCGAGAAAATATCACTTTCTACACACATTAATTTAATATGTGGAACTATATAGAACAAATATTTTTAGTTGAGAGAGGTAAAGGAAAAATGATGATTAGGTTAGGAAATCACTTTCTACACAAATAGTACAAACACTTTGCATCCAAAAAGGTAAAGGAAAAGTGGATTAAATCGCGAGAAAAGATCACTTTCTACACATTAATTTAACATGTGGAACTATATAGAACAAATTTTTTTAGCTAAGAGAGGTAAAGGAAAAAAGGATGATTAGGTCAGAAAAAAAAAAAAAGGATCACTTTCTACACATAGTACAAATACTTTGAGCTGAAAATGGTAAAGGAAAAGAGGATTAGATGGTGAGAAAAGATCACTTTCTACACATATTAATTTAATATGTGGAGCTATATAGAACAAATATTTTTAGCTGAGAGAGGTAAAGGAAAAAAGGATGATTAGGTTAGGAAATCACTTTCTACACATATAGTACAAACACTTTGAATCCAAAGAGGTAAAGGAAAAGTGGATTAAATCGTGAGAAAAGATCACTTTCTACACTTTAATTTAACATGTGGAACTATATAGAACAAACTTTTTTAGCAGAGAGAGGTAAAGGAAAAAAGGATGATTAGGTCAGAAAAAAAAAAAAAAGGATCACTTTCTACACACAGTACAAATACTTTGAGCTGAAAATGGTAAAGGACACGAGGATTAGATGGCGAGAAAAGATCACTTTCTACACACATTAATTTAATATGTGGAACTATATAGAACAGATATTTTTAGCTGAGAGAGGTAAAGGAAAAATGATGATTAGGTTAGGAAATCACTTTCTACAAAAATAGTACAAACACTTCGCATCCAAAAAGGTAAAGGAAAAGTGGATTAAATCGCGAGACAAGATTACTTTCTACACATTAATTTAACATGTGGAACTATATAGAACAAATTTTTTTAGCTGGGAGAGGTAAAGGAAAAAAGGATGATTAGGTTAGAAAAAAAAAAAGGATCACTTTCTACACATATAGTACAAATACTTTGAGCTGAAAATGGTAAAGGAAAAGAGGATTAGATGGCGAGAAAAGATCACTTTCTACACATTAATTTAATATGTGGAGCTATATAAAACAAATATTTTTAACTAAGAGAGGTAAAGGAAAAATGATGATTAGGTTAGGAAATCACTTTCTACACATATAGTACAAACACTTTGAATCCAAAAAGGTAAAGGAAAAGTGGATTAGATCGCGAGAAAAGATCACTTTCTACACTTTAATTTAACATGTGGAACTATATAGAACAAATTTTTTTAGCTAGAGAGGTAAAGTAAAACAGATGATTAAGTCAGGAAAAAAGATCACTTTCTACACATATAGTACAAACACTTTGAATTGAAAAAGGTAAATGAAAAGATGATTAGATCGCAAGAAAATATCACTTTTGTTGACTTTCGTTTAACTTGAACACGTGCAACGGAAGCATAC
Source organism: Malania oleifera (assembly GCF_029873635.1). Classification (NCBI taxonomy): domain Eukaryota; kingdom Viridiplantae; phylum Streptophyta; class Magnoliopsida; order Santalales; family Ximeniaceae; genus Malania; species Malania oleifera. Next base: position 18,615,224 of record NC_080422.1, read on the forward strand.
AATCAAATACGAAACAATCAACAACCACTAATGCAATCACTCGATGATGAAATATACTTAAGAAGCAAGCAAACAATAACAAGAAAAATCAAAAACACAACTAAAAAGAACAAGATTTACGTGGTTCGGCAATAGCCAACGTCCACGGGAGCAACAACCTCGGTTTCACTATGATCAATATCAAAGTTACAATCTTTAAAGCTTACTTGAAACTTAATTCCATCTAGGGTTACATAATGATATTTATATAACCATCTAATTCCTATAGAAGAGTTCTAGTAAACCTAAACTACATCAATAGTTATCCCCCGGAGGAAAATCCTCCAAATAAGCCTAATCTAGAAGCCCCTGAATTCAAATTACGTAATCTGTGCTGATGAAAATCGTCAACGATTTTGTGTCGAGCAAATGTCCTCCTACGTACTGTCTAAAACCTCTTCTCATGCAATTTTTCCTCGCTTCACATAGCTCAAATGTCCTCCTACGTACTGTCTAAAACCTCTTCTCATGCAATTTTTCCTCGCTTCACATAGCTCTCTCTAGTACATGTGATCCGTTCTTAATATGAGCCACATCCCCAACAATCACTATCTTGACGAATATTCACCACCTTGAAAATATGAAAGCATAGTCGCTGCTCCACCTGGGCCTATAGATCGGGACCCGCCTCCCCTCTAACACGTAGAAATGTAAATCAAGTCCAAGCTATGCTTGAACTTGACTGTGGTAACAAGAACTTCACCTAACTAAACACCCAGCTCTTTGAACGATCCTTCGAACCACAATGCCACCTTGGCAGCCTTAGCGATCTTTGGGGAACTGGAAATGAGGATAATTTGTTATAATTGCATAATTAAATTAGTTGGAATCTCTTGTATGATATTACAGTGAAATTGTGATTTTATACTAAGTTATGAATATACATACAGAGTTCTGATTTTTGTACTGAGTTATGATTGTATTTAGAGATGTGGTTATATACTGAGCATGGATTTTTACTGGGTACTCGAGATAATGTGAATAAGGTAGAGATTTTGAAAATTATGATGATATAATGGTTTTCTGGAAGTGTTGAAAAGGGTTGCAATATTACATTAGCAGGAAATGAGGAGGTCGTTATATTGTCTATCCTGTATATTACAATATAACGTTAGTAGGAAATGAGGAGGTCATTATATTGTTTTATACGTAAACATGACCCAGGAAATGAGGAAACATTTTACTATTTATTGTGTAAATTTATGTAAATGAAACTATTTGTTGAGCCAGAGTTATGTTTAGCAAATTTCGAGGATGAAAAACTCTCTGTCTCTTGTCAGTCACTCACTCTCTCTCCTTCCTCCGTCCATTTCTTTCTCTCTCTTCAATATTCTTAGCAAACGTGCGCCGATTGAAGAACAAAAAATATCTTCGAGTTCCAATTTTCAGTCACCAATGTTTTAATTGGGGAGATTTCGTGGTTTGGGCATCGTAAACACCACTCCTGGGATAAGGTAAGGAGAATAAATTATGCAAGACATTTTAGAAATTAACTGATAAATTTAAAGCATGAGAATATGAAAATATTGTATATGATTTTCTAACTTATGAGACATATGAAAATAGTGGCTTTGAATTATCATATATTTTTCTGGGTAATTATTATATTATGAAATATTACTTAAAATTTGTATGGCATGAGGAATGATTTTGTTACTGTATAATAAACATGTGAGAATATTTTATGATGAAATGTGATTTATACTGGTTTTTGGGAAATATTGAAAATGAATGAAATATGATTTTATATTAGAATATGTGATGATTATACCGAAATAAAAACATGATATTTTTTATACTGAGATATGTGATGACAGTATTATACCGGAAAATGAAATGATAGTTTTTTATACAAAGATGTGGATATGAGAACCCTGATGGACTAGTGATGTACATGAGAGCACGGTACCATTACTAGTGAATGAGTTAGTGCAACCACACTACTTGGGGAGAGTGTTGGTATTGGAAGTCTATTGGGCCTACGGAGAGATGTTGACCGTCCTTGGGTCCGGACCAGGCTGTGGTAGGCCAATCGTACTACAAACGCGTGCAGTTTGACTTAACCTGGTAGGCCAGCCATGGTTAAGTTTCACCTTCGGGCCGCACAACCCGGTTATATGGGGTTATTACATGACGATAATATAAAAATGTCCACTCAGGTTGGTTCCTCATTACAGACATAATGATTCTACATTAATAGACATGTTGTATTTCATACACAGAGAAACTTATTGAGCACGAGCATTTTTAAAAAAAAATATATGGTTTCAAATGTATGTATATAGTTATGAGTACAGTTTTCATGATTACTAAGTTAAATTAATTATTAAATGAATGTGTTATGATACATTAAAACTCATGTTGTCATAAACTGACAATAATTTATTCTGTCTTACTGAAAAGTGTCTGACCCCATGATTATCCAATATTTATCAGATGCAACGTGGAGTATAACAGTGATCAGATTAGTATAGTGAAACATGGGTAGGATAGAAGGTCGTGATTAGAATTATATTATTTTATTTATGTGTTAATGAGTTCAGATCTTTATTGTGATATTGAGATTGATATTGTTATATTGGGATAGTTTAATACTCTGATAATTTGCATTTAAGGTTTTCCGCTGTCTATATCAGTGATTGTTATAATATGAGATATTCAAGTTATTTTCAAGTAGTATTATAGAAATTGAATGGAATTTTTAGGTCGTCATAGTCGTTCATGTCACCCAACTTATTTCTGCATAACGCCTTCACCATTCCATGTTACACTAGCAAGTCCTTCACCCTTCATTGCCAAAGCCTAAAATTACCAATTCCATCGTACTTGTTCACATCGAACTTAATCAAAGAGACTCCAGCCATTGTTGAACCAATAGCTCTAATACCACTTGTTGATGTTCGTTCAACTTGAACATCGGCAGAGAAAGCACACAATCAAACACGAAACAATCAACAACCACTAGTGCAATCACTCGATGATGAAATATACTCAAGAAGCAAACAAACAATAAGAAGAAGAATAAAAAACACAACTACAAGATTTAAGTGATTTAGCAATAGCCTTCGTCCACAAAAGCAGCAACCTTGGTTTCACTATGATCAATGTCAAAGCTGCAATCTTTGAAGCTTACTTGAAGCTTAATTCCATCTAGAGTTACATAATGATGTTTATATAATCATTTAATGCCTATAGAAAAATTCTAGTAAACCTAAACTACATCTATAGTTATCCCCTAGGGGAAAATCCTCCAGATAAGCTCTATTTACAAGTCCCCGAATTCAAATTACGTAATCTGCGTCGAAGAAAATGGTCGATAGTTTTGTACTAAGCAAAACTCCTCCTGCATATTGTTTGAAACCTCTTATCATGCAATTTTCTCTCGCTTCACGTGGCTCTCTCTGGTATATGTGATCCTCTTTGAATATGAGCCACATCCCCAACAACTTTCTACACATGTTTATTTAACATGTGAAACTATATAGTACAAATATTTTTAGCTGAAAGAGGTAAAGGAAAAATGATGATTAGATCAGGTAAAAAGATCACTTTCTACACATAGAGTACAAATACTTTGAATCGAAAAAGGTAAAGGAAAAGAGGATTAGATCGCGAGAAAAGATCACTTTCTACACATATAATACAAATATTTTTAACTGAAAAAGGTAAATGAAAAGAGGATTAGGCCTTAAGGAAGATCGATTTTTACACATATTCATGTAACATGTGAATCGAAACATACACTACAAATATTTTTGGTTGAAAAAGGTAAAGTAAAATAGGATTAGATTATGAAAAAAATTACTTTCTGCACATATTCATGTAACATATATGCTTTAAGAGTGATCGCTCATTGTTGGATCAGTACTCGTGCTAGTAACGTGTCATACACATACTTTTAAAAGAGTATAAAAGAAGAGAATTAGGCACGAGGGCCGTAAGTACTAAATTCTAACTATTTATATCTATTTTTTCTACAAATTAAAATTGAAAAATGTAGAAAAAAAAAATTGTGTTTAGTTAGCTAAATTGTTTAAATAACTGATAAAAATTTTGGGGGTACTACTCTTAGAAAGCAATGGAAATTTTGTTCTTAAAAATGTGTATGGATTTGTCATAATAGTTTTTTATTATAATTGATCTCTGAGACTGAGACAGGATCAAGCCTCCATCATGTCCACTAGGATGTTTCATGATTTGTGCTAAGTGGTTGGGGCATTGACAATTGACACTGATTAGACCTAATGGTCAACAATGAATCCATGGATTTGAAGATCTATCATTATTCCATTGATGATAATAATTACAAGAAATAATTAATTAGGGATTAAATAAGTGAAAAAACAAATGTGCTATACTACCAAATTTTTTTTAATAATCAGCACACACATTTTATGAAATTTAAATGTAATATACAGCCATTAAAAAATACTTTTACACAAGTAAATGAGATGCCTTTTAATTACTATAAAATCTTTCTGAATAATAAGCATTATGTTCATATAATATCGAGCATGCATATATAAGAGTCTTATGAAGTGAAGCTTCATATTCGTCAAATCAATAAATTATTTAGAAAAGATCATTAATATTCTTTCTTAATAAAAAAAATTATTAAAAATCAATGGCCGATCCATCATTTATTTCCTAGGAGAAGAAAGCCTATATCACATAAATTTTTTTAACAAACTTAAAAATTAAAAAATGAAATAAAGGACAATTTTATTTTTATTTTTATATTTGGAAAAATAAAAAATTAAAATTTTTTAATTAACCAAAATGAATTTATCAAGAAAGATAGAGAATAAATATAAATTTTTTTTTTATTTTTGTTCAAAATTAGTGGGGAAAATATTGTATTATAATAATCAATCAGTAGCTAATATTTTTTAAGATTTATTTTAACAAATGAAATTATATTATTTTTAAAAAATTATTTTAAATATTATTTTTTTAAAAAAAATCCATGCTTATGTAAGAGGAACAGCAAAGGGCCCACAAAACGTCAGCACTTTACATGAAATGGATGACATGACTCAAACACAATGCTTTTGCAGTTTCCTTGACCTCCCCTTCACGTCTATCATTTCATGTTCCACACTACCCTTTGTCTCACACACTCTCTCACATATCATCGAAGAGATGGCTGAACTAAGAATACTAATATGGCAAAACATAAATCTTGTTCCAACTTGAAATGACTATACTGCCCTTTCATTGTGACACTATATTTTCTATTTTAAATTATAAAAATTATTTTTAAAACTGAATATCCAAAAAGTAAAAGTTATTGAGAGATCTAAATGCTTAAATGGATTGATGCTATTATACTGAAAGATAAATTAAAGAATTAATATATTCGCGATAAATTTGGTGTAGCTGCTATAAAAGATAAGGGAGGGACAACTTAGATGGTATGGACACTTACATTGTAGGTCACATAATGCACTAGTAAGAATGAATGAATGAGTTACTGTGGAGAGTAATATAAGGGATAAAGGTAGAACTAAAATAATTTGAAAAGAGATAATAAGTAAAGATTTAATAGTACTGAATCTGTCTAAAGAAATAGTTCATGATGGTATAAATTGGCAGATAAATGATTCATATAACTGATCCCATCTAATGGGACTTAAGATTTGGTTTTGTTGTTTTTGTTGTTGTAGTTTTCTAAAAAAAAATAAAAATAAAGATTCATCGTCCTCATCATGGTGCAAACTCTTAAAAAGCAAACATTAATCTAATTGGCACTATGATGCATTAAACATAAAATCTTTATTTATAATTTTTAATAATTGATTTGTAGCATTTTAAATGACGCTCTAAGAGAAAGTTCGAAAAAGTCTTAAATATCATATTTAAAAAAGATTAGGGAAGTTGAGCATAATTGAGCATTATTTATTTTTAGTCTCAAATTTCCTTCTTCAATTGCCATATAATATTTTCTTTTTCTTGATTTTATTTTATAATTTTTCACACTAATATTTGTAAATTATATTTTTGATCGATATAATTACTAACAAAGCATAAATTAACGCATCAATTATATTTTTTTCTCATAGTGTTAGTTGCCTTTTTGCAATGAAAAATGAAACAAAAAATAATTTTAATGTTTTATCTACATAATAAAATTCTAACCATCAACTTAAAAAATTGTTGGAAACATTTTGTAGATATTAGGATGTTGTTTTTCATAAAGGGAAATAAAAAAAAAAAACTAGGATCGTTAATCAATTGTAATTTTCTTTAGAATGAACTATTGTGTCTTTCTAATGACCTTTATTTAGAAAATAATTACGTAATTTTATTTTAATTTTCAAGTACTCTATTGCAAATAGTACTAATAGCAAAGTTGTGAAAATAAAAATATATCACAAAACACATATTTTGTCATCATTTAACTAAAATAAATTTATCATATAAAACTTCTAAAACCTAAAAGAAATAATAAATAATTTTCTTACTAATCACATAAAAATATAGCCATAACTCACTTCCCGAAGAAAGTTGGCTCGACGAGAGTCACAAAAAAATAAATAAATAACCAATAAAAAAACAAAAAAAAAAAGGTGAAAAAAGACAAAAATGAAAAATAAAAAACTACTGTGTACCCAGGAATTAAAAAACAAAAAAAAAAAAACCCCAAAATTAAATAAAAGTAAAACTTTGATGCATAAAAAATTGGACAGCAGTCCCAAAGTGGGGAGTACAACATTTGGAAGGGTGGCTGAAGGAGGTGCACCTTGACTTGAAGGGCTGCCCTAGAAAGTCCCTATGAAGTCCTAAAGTCAAGAGGACCAACATACCTCACAATCACATGACACTGTCAACACCCCCTATGCTTATAGTCCTCAAATGAACATTCCCTTTCACCTGCTTTGCCTGTGCCCCCATTGACTCCTCCATTTTATTTATTTATATTTAACCATTTAATCCTTAATTATAATTTTTTTTTTTTGAGATTCTAGCCTGCCATCCATGTGCACTCTCATTTCTTAAGGGCATTGTCCTTTCCTCTTGATGTTAATTAAAACATTAATTAATTTTAAAAAATTTCAAGATACTCTCCATAATTTTTACTTTACTATAGAATTTCTTAACTATATATATATATATATATATATATATATATATATGATAGTTTGAATTCAACCACATGAGTACATGAGTGGACTTAATACAAATGTGTGAACACAAACTTGATTTATAAGTTTAAGCCTATTGAGTTTTGAGTCCGACCGTATAATATATAAGCACCCACCATCCATTCAATTTTTTCACTGTGCAACAAACTCACAAGTGAAATTCTCAGTAGAAATCATATTAATTTGGACAAAAATGTAATATAAGCTTTTTTTTTTAATTTTGTTCAAATGCACATAAATATAAATTTAAGTCTCAAAATTCATACTTTTAAACAAAATTTGAGTATTGAAATTCAAGTTTTATGAAGATTGAAGTTAATCTTTGAGAAAATATAATTTTGTTATTGCTAATCACCATATACGAATATGTTTTTAGTTAATTTGTCAAAAAAATAATTAATTCTTATTTTTATTTTATAATTTATTTATTTGTATTCATTTAAAAATATTCAGAATAAATGAAAAAAAAGTGTTAGAAGTAGTTATGAGTTTTTTTTTTTTTTTTGAATTAGTTATAAATACCTATGAGTTAAATGTAAGTATTTCAAAATTATAAAATACATATATAGATACTTTCACAAGTTCTTTTATTTAACTAATATTTTTACAAAAATATATTAACTAAAAATTAAACATCCAAGTGAGATAAAAACTGCAAGTGCACACACACAACTATAGATGCAAATGAGCATTCGAAACTTAATCCAACATTTTTTACCATCTTGATTCAAAAGATTCAATTTAATTTGCACAGCATCGATATTGTATGTGTGCGACTTGCTACCGTTTTCAAATTTATAATTTCAGGTGTGTTCCGAACGCTCACAAGATGGAACTGTATTAAAATTTATCTAAATCCACGCAAATCTAAATTCAAAACCTGATGCTCATGCTCTCAAAAGCACAGCTAAACCCAAATTTGGATACGGGGCCCACTTTTGTAAGTGGTGGGGACACACTTAGGATCCCAAAGAAAGATTTGTGATTTATGAGATGCAATATTAAGATTAGTGTGAAAAGATGGCAGGTGAATGAAAGCGTCCTTGCTTAGTCCAAACCTCACATGACCTCACTTCTTCTTCACCCTTTTTTTCAACAAAAGGTTGGTGGAATGGTGAGAAATCAGAAGAATTAAAATATGCATTTGCTCTGTTTTCTTTTGCTTTCTTTTGTTTTTCTTTCCTTCAACGCCTTGTCATGGGCAAAGGAATCCCCTCCACAGCATACAAGACAAAAACACATGAATTGGGAAGAGCAGAGCAGACCCCATATAAGGGTAAAACTACCCATTTTTTTTAATATTTAAACAGTGTGGAGTTGAGTCCAACCTCTGCAACCATGTCTGGTAAGGCTGCTTGGCTCAAGTAGGGTACAAAAGAGAGGAGAGAGGGAGAGGGAGAGACAAGGGTGCTTGGCTCAAGTAGGGTACAGGAGAGAGAGAGAGAGAGAGAGAGCAAATCCAATAAAGCTGACTATTAGGGGCTTCTGAGTTATAGTACCCCGCGTCTTCTTGTCCATTTCATTTGCTGCCCACCACCTCCTCTGAAATCTGATCTCCTCACATGCCCATATCAACTTCATTTGAATCAGTCTACTGCTTTGTTTTTTATTCTAAAAATTTACCTCACATCCCCATATCAACTTCATTTGAATCACTTTCCTTAAAAAAAAAACCACTTCATTTTAATCATTCTACTATGTTTTGTGTTCTTAATGTTTACCACACATACCCATATCAACCTCATTTGAATCATTTTCCTCAAAAAAAACAAAAAAGAAGAAAAAAAGAAAGAAAGAAAGGAAAGAACCCCCTTGCGTTATTCTTCGACTATGTTCGTTTTTTGTTCTTAATTTTTACCCTTCTTAATTTCTTTCTCTCTTTCTTCCTTTTTTGAAAAAAAAAAAAAAAAAACATCTTTCTGGGTGTTAATAAATCTTATCCCTTCTCAAAATAGAGTTTCTTGTCATGCACATTTGATTTCTTTAATTTTGCAGAGAAATTGTAATATCATACTTTAATATATGTTTTTGTTTAGTATCTGTGACTTTTATTAAGTCAAGTGATTGATACGAGACTAAATTTTGTAAAATATTTTTTTTTGCCATACAAATATTAAAAGCTAGAAATGAGGTTCATTCCTATCAAATTCGAGTAAGTGTTAGAATAAACTCTATTATCCATCTCATTATAAGTGAAGCACATTTAATATGAAGGCGTACCATTTAATTTGTATGATACTATTACAAGGACAATAAAATCATTGACAAAATAGCCTTGTATTTGCTATTTATTTGACAAAAAAAAAAAAAAAACAAGGCATGGTCATATACATGATTAGGTATGTTATTGCAATTTTTTCCTAGTTCGCAAGGGAGTTAAATGATATAATTTGAATTTTAGGGAGTAATTAATAGACAATTTAACAAAAAAAAATTTAGGAACTAACTTTATAGCTTGTTGTAATAATGTTTGACCTAACTCCAATGAGATATTGTCCATTTTGACCCATTGGCCTTGTTGATTCTAGTTTCCATTCAACTTGAACACATACAGCGGAAGCACATAGTCAATCACGAACGAACCAACAATCACTAATGCAAACAGTCGATAATGAAATATACTCAAGAAGCAATCAAAGAATAATAAGAAGAAGCAAAACACAACTAGACTACACAAGATTTATGTGGTTCGGCAATAGCCTACGTCCATAGAAGCAGCACTTTGGTTTTCACAATGAACAATGTCAAAGCTTACACTTTTGGGTTGCAATATTGTTTAAGTATTAACCCAATGCCTATAGAAGAGTTCTAGTAAATCTAAACTACATCTATAGTTATCCCCAGAAGGTAAAACCCCCTAGATAAGCTCAATCTACAAGCCCCCGAATTCAAATCACGTAATTTGTGTCGACGGAAACCATCAAAGGCTTTGTGCTAAGTAAGAGTCCTTTTGCATATTTGTAGCACCCCGAACCCAAAACTAGGGTCCAAAGTGTTATTTGAAATATATCTCTGATACCACCTTGTGATGCCCCGAACTCGCCAAGTGGGATCCGGGCACCACGTGTTCCATTTACCTGTATTTGATATTTTAACATCAATTACGCAGTGGAAATAATATCAACTCCTCAAAACAATATACCAGAGTTTCTACATCTATATACAGTCTCAAAAGGTATTCCCTATACAACTAGTATTCACAAATATTTACAACTTTGAAAACATAAATATATTACAACTCCAAAAATTATAACCAAAGTTTATACCCTTGCTCTCTTTCAAAATGCTACACCAACCCCAAACTCACTAGGCTCGATCACGCGAAGGTCCTGAAAAAGATAAAATTCCATATCGAGTGAGACACATCTCAGTAAGTCGGAATAGATTAACACTAGTGTATGACTATCATGAGGTTTGTGTACAAATATATATATATATATATATATATATATTTGTATATATATATACACACACATCATCATCCTCATCATCATCATCATCATTTATAAACATATCACAATTATGAAAACATTCTCTGCCACTACTCACATACATGCAGTATATTTTAATAAAACGAGAGCTCCTGAAGATTGGGGTGATTACCCGACCGTACAAGTAGCACACCTTTACTCTGATACCTTATGCAACCCATAGCTACAACTGAAACATATCAGGGCACTTACCTTATTTAGTAAGCCCTCAAATGGGTAATTTATCTCTTACTCACACACACATTCAAACAAAAGTTTACTGGCAGAAGTTCCTGAGAATAGGGAAGATTACCTGCCCGTACAAGTAGCTTTCCTCTGTCCTAATACGTTATGCGGCCCAATATGACTACATCTGATACCTATCAGGGCACTCGCCTTTCTCAACAAGCCCTCGGGCGAAGAGTATATTTCGTCCCAAATAAATATGATACTACAATATACAACTCATTCTTACTTTACTCTGTACCAGTTATCTCTATAATATACATCTTTTCATGTTCTCAATAGTTCATATTACATAGTTCACTTTCATAGTTCACATTACATGAATCTTATGTATAATTCCCGTCACGTGAATCTCGTGTATAGTTCACATTACGTGAATTTCATATATAGTCCACATTACGTGGATCTCATGCAAAGTCCACATTACGTGGATCTTATGTAAAGTCCACATTACGTTGATCTCGTGTAAAGTCCACATTACGTGAATCTTATGTATAGTCCACATTATGTGGATCTCATGTCATATACATCATCTGTAACAATTCATATCACGTGAATCTCATGTCATATACTTCCTCTGTAACAGTTCACATTACATGAATCTCATGTCATATTAAACATTACACATGCAATACATATTCTTATCACATTTCAGTATTTCCAACATCTTATAAATATATATATATATATATATATATATATATATATATCACAATTCATCACAATATTTATATTTTGCTGAAGCCACACCATTTACATAATACGCATAATCATATCATTTAAAATAACAAAAGCCAACCCATGTTCATCATTCAGTTTACTGAAAATACACATTTAATATTCTTCACATATATCTAGAAAAATCATTACCTTCCCACATTTCATTTTCACAAATAATATCTACATAGCCCTAGACTCAAAATCATAGTTCAAATGGTTGGCATTTCTTTTAAAGCTCCCCTGATAATCATATACATTTATATACTCATATATTTTCTATTTAAATCGGTAAATTCATAAAAACTACTGGCTTAATCTATTCCCCTTACCTCGTTTCCTAAATTACGCCGGCAGGGACCTCAAAATGATACCTGTGGCACTCACCCGAACCTTGATTCAAAAACTCTCATTTATCAACTCAAATCCCCAAACATCACTCATTTAATACTTCTCAGGTTCCATATACTTTAATATAACAATAAAACTTTAAAATATCTCACTTACCCTGATTTTGGGATGGCGCCCCAAAATCCCAAATCAACGATCTGCTCAAGTAACCTTGTAGAGAATGATCCAATGAACCACGTGGTAGTTCCGAATAGTCAAAACAGACCTTAATAGAGCAAGAATCGAAGAAATATGAGGGAAGAACCATAGGGTTTCATGGGAGGGAGAGAAATAAAAAAGAAGAAATGAATTTTGTTTACAAACTCTCGCAAGATCTTTCTTTAATATCACCTCTATAGAGAAAATCGTCGCCGATTTTCTTAGCCCTTCAAAATTCCGTCGCCGGTTTTCTCTTTAACTAGCCCAATTTACTGTTTAACCCGTTACTGACCCACGGTAATTCCACTTAACCGTCGCCAGTTTTCTCTTCACTCCAGAAAATCGTCGCCGATTTTCTTCTTTTTTTTTTTTTTTTCCTGGGTCTCTACAATATAGCCTAAAACCTCTTCTTATATAGTTGTCCCTCGCTTCACGTAGCTCTCTCCAGTTCATCTGAACCATTCTGAATATCAGTAACATCCCCAACAATCTCCACCTTGGCGAATATTCACCACCTTGGAAATCTGAAAGCATAACCATTGCTCCACTTGGACATGTAGATTGGGTCCGTCTCCTAGCTAGAACTTGGATACGTTGATCAAGTCCAAGCAATGCTTGAACTTGTTCATCGTGACCGGCTTTATCAGCATATCTGACGCATTATTAGATGTATGGACCTTCTCAAGAAGAAGTTCTCCTGAAGTAATTAGCTCCCTAACTCTATGATACCGCACATCAATGTGTTTTGTTCTCATATGATATACCTGATTCTTCATTAAGTAAATGACACTCTGACTATCACATTATAGCCAAACTCCACCTTATTGGACACACAGCTCTCTCACCAACCTTGTAAGCCACAATGCTTCCTTGATAGCCTTAGCACTACCATGTACTCCGACTTGGTAGTAGACAACGCCACGAGTGACTATACCATATACCTCGAATAGATGGGTCCCCCCACAAGAGTAAATACGTACCTTGTGGTGGACTTCCTGTCCTCCAGGTCTCCTACGTAGTCAGCATCCACGTACCCCATTATTGTTGGATTACTCTATTGTACTCTGAATTCTATGCCATATCTGGCCGTACCCCTCAAGTACCTAAGAATCCACTTCATAGCATCCTAGTGGTGTCGACTTGGATTCGAGAAGAACTTTCTCACCACGCAAGCAACATGTGTTAGGTCCGACCTCGTACACACCATGACATACATCAGACACCCCACTACACTAGTATAGGGAACCCTCGAGATATCCTAGACTTCATCATCCGTACTTGGGCATTAGGCAGTAGACAACCTGAAACGACTCGCCAAAGATGTACTCACCGTCTTAGCATTGGCCACGTTAAACCTCTTTAACACCTTCTCCATATAGCTGCCCTGAGATAACCATAGTCTCCCTATAGTTCGGTCCCTAGGAATCTCCATGCCAGGTATTCTCTTGACTACACCCAAATCTTTCATGTCAAATTCCTTTCCCAACAGAGTCTTCAATCGATTTACCTCGGTTATGTCTTTAGCAGCAATTAGCCCATCGTCTACGTATAACAACAGAAAAATAAGAGACCCGTCCACAAGTTTCCTCACATAGACGTAGCAATCATACTCACATCTCCTATAGTCGATCTAGGTCATATGGGCGTCAAACTTCTTATACCACTGCTTCAGAGACTGCTTTAGCCTGTACAATAACTTGTTCAGTTTGTAGACTAAATGCTCCTATCTAGGTTGGTTGAACCCTTTTGGTTGTGTCATGTAAATCAGCTCCTCCAAGTCACCATGGAGTGATGTCGTCTTTATGTCCATCTGCTCCAGATGTAGATCATGTTGCGCCACTAGCCCCAACACTACCTTGATGGAAGTCTGTCTGATCACAAGGGAGAAGATTTCATCATAATCTACTTTGTTCCTTTGCGAGTACCCCTCTGCTACCAAGCAAGCCTTGTACTTCTCTCATTCCTTTTCTAAAACTGCTTCCTTTTTTTCCTGTATACCCACTTGCATCCAATCGTCTGCTTCCCAGATGGAAGCTCCACCAAGTCCCACATCCAGTTATTATGAAACGACTCTATCTCCTCTACCATAACGCCTATCCAAATACCCTTCTTCTGGCTATGCATCATCTTCTGATAGGTTAGGACCCCCATTGCTGGCTAGCCAAACCTTCGACGGTTTTGTGCTGAGTAAATGTCCTTCTGTGTATTTCCTGAAACCTCTTCTCATACAGTTGTGCCTCGCTTCATGTAGCTCTCTCCGGTATATGTGATCCACTTTGAATATGAGCCTCCTTAACAGGCCTCATGAGTTTGTCTTCAAAATGTGCATCATAGACTTGGCATTCAAACCATCCTTTTAAACTCAAGATTTTCCTAGTACATATCCGATGAGAGATGTTGACATTCTCCCTATCTAATCTCTATCATGCTCATTGGAGTGCCTTGTGTAGCTTGTGTAGGGTCCCACATGATAATACCCCTAGGGTAGCTCTGATAGCAAGTGCAAGGGCCTTGAACCCAACTCCAACAAAGTATTGCTCGCTAACCTATTGGTTTCACGAGTTTGTCCTATAAGAAACATCTCACATAGTTGAAGGTCAAATCACCCTTATAAATCCAAAATTTTCTAATACGCATCTGATGTGGGACAGTGACACTTTCCGTGTGTGTGTGTGTGTGTGTAAAATATTTTTCAATTAAAAGACTCAAAGGAAGGAGGCTAAAGGCTACTAATGAGGTAATGCATCTTCTTTCAAATCATTTCACATTTCTTCTTGAGATTTGGACGTAAAAGCCTTTTATTTGAATATTTTTTTTGTACGTTATTTAACAATCTCCAATAGAACTTATTAATAGTACACTAAAATTGTTTATCCTAAAATTCGGTATACATAGATTAGAAGATGATGTGGCAAATGAAGATTGAGTGCCAACGTCACATTAAGGAAGGAATAGTTGAGAAATTAATGAAGGAAATGAATAAAGGAAATAATAACTCAATGGCATGAGAGAATGAGAGCATGTTTGGCCAGCAATCTCTACCAATCTTGAACCATGGAATGCAATCTGCAATGGCCTATAAAAAGGAAATAATAAAGGTGATTGGATTCCAAGTTTCATCAATATCCCCTAATCTTAAGCTAATTGGGGGAAAACAAAGCAAATGAGAGTTCTTTTATCGAGATTAGATGTCATACACTTGAGAAGTTTCCCATCTTTTTTATAAACCTTTTTTTGGTGGTAGTTTTTTAGTTGTTATGGATTTAGTGGGTCAATCAACTCCTTATTTTTCTCATTCCCCTTGTGGGATGTTCCACTATGGCACTCAATTTCTTTTGTACCTGCTCTAGGTGGTGAAAATTATGCAAAATAAGGACTTCTTATAAATACACCATAGATGAGTCAATATCAATTTTTCATTTTAAAATTATGTTTTAGTAGTAATATAGCACAAATTCTCTTAATATTGTAGTTTCTTTTTATGCTTACTGTTTTGTTATATCAGTCTCTAGTTCTTCTTATTCCTCCTTAGGTGTGAACAAGACCTTGGTCGCAATTCTCATCTTGAACCAATAATATGGACTCTTCCTTCATTCATCATCCTTGACCCACATCTTTGTGTCTTCCTTAATTAGAGGTTTCATTTTGAAAATATGTATGAGTTTGGAGAAGGCTTCAAGTGGTTTAATTAGCTAGGTAAATTTGTGAATAGCTTCGCAATAGGTATCATTACAAAGAGGTTGTGCATGATCTAAGAATGTAGAGCATGTATTGGAAATAAGATCTTGAGAGATAAGATACCTCAAAATGCCTTTCCACATATTCTTCATCCCTTAGTACAATTAAGCCAACAAATTCTTGAGACTTAACTCAAATAGGATTGGAATGGATAAAACTAGGCCAAATTACCTTTTACAACAGTGTGGTTATACAAATTGATGCCCTAGGGGACATTCCAATACTGGTAAAGCTTAGGGAATTTTATATTCGAAGTCTTATATTCAAATCTTGGAAAGTTTAGGAAAGAGTATGAGATGGGAGATGTTAGAAAAGGTGTATTCCTAAGAGAGGGGATGAATTGGAATTTTAAACTTTTTCTCCTAGGTTAATCTATCCAACAACAGTATATCCACAACCTAGGGTCTGTCTATGCAATTTCCAAATGCGTAGATAAATAAAATGTGGAAATTAAGTCATACGCATCATTCACATAGTAGCATACACGTGTGGTAAATATAAAGTGCGGAAATATAAACAAGCACATGATATATTATCGGGGTTCGGCCAACTGTGCCTACGTCCCCGCCTCTAGCTCGCAAGTCGGAGGATTCCACTAATAACTCACTTAAGGGTGGAGCGGCACCGTTTACAACCAGGTCAAATTAACACAGGGCTGACCTCAACCTTAACCAGGTCAATTAGCGGGGCTGACCTCAACCTACACGCCTTAACAGAACGACACACCTAGCTTTCCTAACCGAGTCTAAGCCAATCCGGGACTATTCTAGGGCTAGTCTCCCTCTTCAGGCCCGTGCCTGAATATACAAAAAATGTGTATATAATCATATGGTACAGTGATTGTGCTTTCGTGTAAAGCAGATATGTACCCAAATGCGTGCAATCACAAACACCACAATATGTAAGCTCAGTGTGGTTTAGATATTTCAACTCTCAAATATGTTTTCTATCAATGTAGTGAGTACGTGAGAGTATCAATAACAATCTGTGTATTTCAAAGTGTTTCAATCAAATATGTTCACACAGAATACCAAACAAGCCTCAAGAATATCAATTAATAGAATATCTCAATCACATGAATATGTATATGCTTGGATTGCAAAATATATGTAATCTTTGTATTTAGCAAATAATATATGAGCGAATGAATATTGCTACAAAGACCACTATCACACAAACAAATATCTCTTCAAATGTATTTATCGATATATAGCACACTAGATATTTGAAGATGATTTTGAAGAGATTTTGCAAACAAAATACTATACGATCTTCTCAGGATATTGCAATGAAGGTGCAAGCTTAGAAGATCTAACAAGGTCTTCTTAGGATAGACTTATCAACAAAGTCCCCTAAGAATCCTTAGGTTTTGCTCTCTAATAAAATCGTTCCAAGCAAATAGAACAAGGAGAGCAAACCTATTCAAACACACTTAATCCACTTACAAATGATGTAGGCAATGATAGAAGGCAAGTATGAGTGATTTGAGTAAGAGAATGAGTAGTATAGGGTTTTTATTTTTCAGAGAATTCTTCCCTAATCAAGGTCACTAATCACCCCTAATTTTCTCAAATGAACTTCTATATATAGACATGAGAGAAAATATGACAGTTAGGGACCTATTGGGTATTATTAGGAAAGTTTAATGATGTTTAAGACATTTTAAACTTGTTTAAAAAATACTAACTGCGGTAAAAAATCAGGACAACCCGAGAGGTCCGGTCGACCAGAACAAGTTCGGTCGACCAAGTCTCATATGGTTCGGTCGACCAGAGAAATATTGAACTAAGGGCTCGGTCGATTAGGAGAGGGCGATTTCCCAATTTTCTGAGTTTTGGTCGACCAGGCCATTTTGAACTGGCTTGTTCAGTCGACCAGACTGCTGGAAATTCTCTCGAGGACCCTCCGGTCGACTAGGTAGTTGTAGTACAAAAGTGGTCGGTCGACCAGATGGTCAAACTTTTGACCCAATGAGGTTTCGGTCAACCAGGGCCTTTTGAACTACTTAGTTTGGTCGACCAGGTGGTCAAAAAGTTGACCAAAAAGGGTTTTAGTCGACCGGGGCTTTTTGAACTATTCTGGTTCGGTCGACCAGGTGGTCAAACTTTTGACCCAAGAGGTTTCAGTTGACTAGGGCCTTTTGAACTAACTTGGCTGGTCAACCGAAAGTGCACCATGTGTGCATTTCGGTCCTGTTTAGAAACATACAAGCCCTATTCAAGTGTCTAACAAACAAATGTATAAATGTGTGTGTCCTATGGTCACTTGGGGTGCACTTTGAAGGCATCGAAAAAGTCCGATATCGGTCGACCGAAGCCCTAAGGTCTTTCTAAAGTCCATTCTCATTCATAGTTTGTTTGAACTTACGTAGGAAATCATACATGTGATGTGTGTGAGCTTATTACAAATCAAATACTTACTTACTATTACAGACCAATATAACTATATTACAATGCTAAATAAAAATTGGTCTTCAAGCTTTTCTTATTTTGTGCACATCTTGATCTTAACATTCTTAGTTCCTGCACAAAAACTCAAACACTCATTAGATACAATGAGTATTTGTCATAATCAAAACCGAACATGACCAATAAGGTCAACAGGAGATGTACTACCTCCCATGGTATAGTAAGCATGAGCCTCCAATTGACCAAAGCATTATACAACTTAAAGCCACATTTGTTGTTTTTCAATGGCTTGATCCTACTCTATGAAAGATAAATGTTTAGTGATGAGCATGCTAGTATAGGTTGCCTTATTATTGTGAGCGAGCCACTCTAGCTATGCTAATTAGAAGTTGTAGGAAAGAATTGAATAACCTAATTGGAGTTACTAAATTAACAAGAACACATAGTCTCTTTTTTTATTTTAAAGATAAAAATTTAGGCTTGCTCTTCACTATGACACTTCAATGGTTGGGTGAAGAGCAAACAACAATAGTGGAATTCTGAACCAACTCTAGGAAGTAGGCATGCATATAGTCATAATTTTAACATCTAGAATGCACCTCCTACATTCATAAACACACTTTTGCTATCTTCGGAGATGGTTAATTAGGTCAAGCCACCCTCCATGTAGATGATAGAGAATTTGTTTGTCCTCTTAATTTCTTCCCTTTTGCTAAACAATTAGTTTGTTCTCATAACCTTTTATTCCTTAAGGGGTGGCAACATATAAAATTACAGAGCAAGTAAAGTATGAAGACATTATGCTTCTTATTAATTAGTCATAGGTTGTCCATATTTTCCTTAGTCAACCAAAACACCCAAAGTAAAAGGAATGACTATCACTAAGCCAGATGGCCCTAAAGTAGGATATATAAAGTGAGGCACAAACAATTGCCAAGTGTTCAAACACAAAAACACCATGACTAAATCTAGTAAAGTGGGAATAACACAATCAAACTTAGAAAACAAAGTGTCGGAGTTAGAAGATTGGATATTGTTGGAAGCTCTAATAAACCTCCATTGATTATTATGTCTATGTAAGTACTTAAGATTAACTTATAAATATTCATATCTCTCTATAGCTCGCCATATGTTTGATATAATAAATTCATGCAAAACATACTCTTTTGGGGTGTTTGGCCATTAGCATATGCAAGTCTTGCTCTTCCAAATTAAATGTTATGTCCAAGGAAGACATTTTGATAGAAAGCATTGCTTCCTATACCTAGGACTAAATTTGTTTAACTCAATAGGATCATGGAATTGAGTATTAGGTCATAATTAAATAATCCATATATGTCATAAAGAAGTAGTAATTTTCTATAATACAGTTGTACTCTTCAAGAGTTGTTTAGTAGTAACCTATTCCCCAACTTCTAGCTTCTCCCTAGTCCTATATGTAAAATAACAACACCAAGATCTTTGAAGAAACGATTGAAGAGATACTTCAAAGTTTTATTAGAGCAATCAAATTACAGCAAACTGTCCAACCATGAACCTACTAAATGAGCTTCAATGACGAAAGGACAACAAATAGAAAAAAAACAGAGAAGGACACAACTTTTCATTTAAGATGTGTATTTTGCTCCGGTGAGGGGGGTCTTATTTATAGCCTCTGGTCTATGGAAGAAAACAAGGGTGGCTCACCTACCATAGCCGTCGTTGACATTGGTGGCCATCATTCACCAACTACGACTGCTGTTCACACTGGTAGTCGTCGCTCACCTACCATGTCCACCGTTCACATTGGATAGGTCATACCGTCTCGCCGATAGGCCCCCCGACAGTCCTTGGACCCCGCCATTTAGGGGGTGTTGTCCTCCATACCCCCCCCCCAACCAGTGGCGTTTCCCCCATACCTTCGTGTCTCGGAAGGGAACGTCTCCTATCGTTATAGTACCATTGCGCTCTTCCATTTCGACCTCATGTGAGCCATATGTTAGGTAAGTGTACCAATCAACTCATGGAAGGTGGCCATTGCACACATATATACCAACACTATAGTAGGCTTATCATCTACCATTTCCTTGATCGACTCCTTATTCATCAAGTGAGGTTCTTCAACCACTTGTTTTCCCCTCATCATCTATCAAAGAATAAAAAAGGTAAGGACAAATTTTGAAGGATGAAAAAAAAAAAAAAAAAGGATGAATAGAAGATTTGGATGAAGTACACAATGAAAAAAAAGAAGATAATTATAGTATGAAAGACTTACTTATATTGTAAAAATGAATTAGATGAGAGTGAAATTATGGTGTAATTGTAAGCAATCTTACCGTAAGGGTCATGAAATTGAAATGTAGGTTTGAAGAGGAATAAATCAAGAGAAAGCAATAGTAGTGTGCTTTTGAAAATGTGATTGAGAGCTAAAAGATGCAACAATAATGATTTTAAACAAAGAGGATAAGGGTTTAAAACTTTAAATATGTAAGAAGACAACAACTAATGTGTCTTTTTGAATTTTAAGGCATTTTGAGTAATGAATTGACATGGTTGCAATTAACCAGAGAGTCGTCATGCGTTGAAGTGTATAGACACATTTATAAAGAAATGTAACTAAAGTGAAATTCTCATTTTTCTTTTAAAATGGAATAAAGAATTGTAGAAGTATCACATATAGTAAAATTTTGAGCTGAGATATTTGAAGATGAGGTGGCAAATGGTGCTTGACCATAATGAAAGTTGGTTTGGACTAGTAAGGGGGGAAACAAAATCTCCTAATTGAAACAATTGCCTATAGAATAAAGATATCTCCGACTACTATATTCTAAACTCTAATGATATGATATGACCAAGAGGAAAGGATTCAAGATAAAGATAATAATTGAAAGTGTTTGCGTATTTTAATATTATTATTTTGAAAATGATCATGCATCTTGGAATGAGTTATGTATCTACATTTAATTAGGTCATTCATTCATGTATCTCATAAATTCATAAGATTAATTATGTGAGTGTATATAAAAATTAGGAATGTACCTATTATATATATATACATCTTATTTATTAAGTACATGGAGAATGAAAGGTAATTTTGTGTTTATAAATAAACCCTTAAGACATTGGCACTACATACCAATTTCTTCAAATCATTCTCACCATGTCATTCTTCTTTCAAGTATAGAGAGTTTGACAAGCATAGAAAGGTGTTTTTTGTGGAGCATTGTACTTCTCCATTTGTGCATAATTGGACAGGGTCATACTATTCAAATCGAGTTATTGTATATTGGGGGAGACAAGTCTTGAGGAGTTATGTTGCGTTGGTTCGAGGGTTAAGCTAAAAATCGCAGAGAGCTTGAATCTCCTTAAAGGGAGCGAGATATCTGTGTCTCAGCCTATTTATGAGTCATGTTTATATTTGCATTTTTATTTGTGTTTAAGTTTTATTGTTTTTATTTTATTAGATTTCCTAACAATTTTAAGGAGATTCAATACAAACCAGATGAAAATATTGGAGATCTCAACGAGCCTTTTCAGTTTAAAGGAGCCCACTTCAAGAGATGGAAAGGTAAGGTACTCTTTTGCCTCAGTCTCCCTAAAGTTGCTTATGTTCTCACAAAGTAGAATCCAAAAAAAAAAAAAAATTCAACATCGAAAATGAATAAAGATGAGTTGGTTCATCACCACGAAAAATTGGAATAATATGAAAAAAGATGAGTATAAATGTCAGTATTACATTTTAAATTGTCTAGTTGATCATTTTTCTGATTATTATGATACTACTTACTCCTCCACAAAGAAAATATGGAAGACTTTGCAGAATAAGTATGATATCGAGGAGGCAAGAGGGCAAGATGCTATTATGCAAGAAAGTGGTAATACCCATAACGGTAGTACCAGAAAGGTAAATTTAATTGCTTCCGAATATAATTCTTTGCCCAAAGGTCTTTTTCATAAAAACCCTCATTTAAAGCGTAAGAAGAGAAATATGAAAATTAATGGTAGACCTCACAAAATGAATAGAGGCAATCCTAATCAAAAGAATTTGAACCAAAGACCTTTATAATCAAAACAAGTAAAACAAAAATGTTTATTTTGTTTATGACAAAAGTAGGCATATTTCTCAAATTTGTAAATTTCGAAAACGTGGACCTATGATCTTCAATCTAATATAGTTGAGGAACCATTTGTGGTGATGCTTATTGATATAAATACGGTGCACAATATTGAGGGGTAGTGTGCAAACTCAGATGCTAATAGGCATGACTGTTATGATAAATCTTGGTTTAAGGTGTACACTCCTTTTAGGGAACTCAAAACTATTACACTTGGAAATTCACATGTTATTATTAGCCTTTATATGGATTACTTGCTCATTGGTTCAAATTTTCTTGTCATAAATAAATCAAAAACTATTCTCAAAAAATATTTTGAGATGAAAGATTTAAGTGAGGCTAATATTATTTTAGGCATGAAACTTACAAGATCGTGCGATGGTATACTTCTTGATAAGTCACATTACATTAAAAAATTTGAATAAATATGGCTATGATAAGTGCAAGCTTGTTACTACTCCTTGTAATTCAAGTAATCACCTATTTCTTGTTGAGAATGAAAATAGAGTGGTTAATCAAAAGGAATATAATAGAATTATTGGTAGCATGAGATATGCAACTGATTTAATTAGACCTAACATTAAATATGTAGTAGGAATACTTAGTAGATTTTTAAGCAAGCCAGGTAGAGAAGATTGGAATGCTCTTGAACACAAAAATTATGCTTTATTTTTTACTACGTATCCTACTGTATTTGAAGGTTTTTGTGATGCTGACTGGAATACTTTGTCAGGTGATTTTTTCTCTACCACTGGTTATATTTTTAGGTGGTGGTGTCATTTGTTGGAAATCTAAAAAACAAACAATAATTACTAACTCAACTATGGAAGCTGAGCTTATTGCTTCAGCATCAGCTAGTGATGAAATAAGTTGGTTAAGAGATAAAACAAAAGGGAGAGTACAGAAAAACCCTAAAAAAAAAAAAAAAAAAAAACCAATACCAGCAATCAAACTAAACTAGAACAACAAAAACTAAGCATAACAAACAAAGAAGATAAAAACATAAACACAACAAAAATTAAATCAAAATACGCCAAATGAAACTCTAGAGTTGAACTAACGACGAATGGAAACGAGACTTCACCTATCAATCTGAAGAATACCTTTCAGATAACGTGATAGAAGCTATTGTTCTTCGTAGATTACATTGTTTCTCATTTCTCGTTCTTTAGAAAGAAAATCAGTCGCACTATTGTCTTCCCTATATTGATGCATCATCATGACATTTACTCCTTCTAGCTCCACCACGAGCTCCTCCCAAAATTCCCAAAGATACCACAAAGTAGATCTACCTTTCCGCAACCAATCAACTATAATTCGCGAGTCACTTTCAATAGTCACATTAAAATAATGCACAAACGAATTCCTTCCCTGATTGCTTTTAATTCCGCACTATTATTCATACCATTGCCAAAATAACTTGAAAAAACACATTTTTATCATGCTATGACAATCCCGAATAATTCCTCCACTTCCTGAAATACCC
Source organism: Malania oleifera (assembly GCF_029873635.1). Classification (NCBI taxonomy): domain Eukaryota; kingdom Viridiplantae; phylum Streptophyta; class Magnoliopsida; order Santalales; family Ximeniaceae; genus Malania; species Malania oleifera. Next base: position 18,639,116 of record NC_080422.1, read on the forward strand.
GGATTGCCCCTACAACTCCCATCACAATTAAGTTTTATCCACTCTACTGGAGGTTTAACCAAGAAATAATTTTTTTCAGGCCTGTCGCAAACACCCTGATGCTTCATTTGAAACTCATTCAAAATCTTAATGTTCGACTTCTTCAATTTTTTAAAAGAATTGTTACTCTCAGCAATAAAATTAACCTAGAATCGAACACTTCTCCATATCTGATCTGCACTTTGGTAAACTCCTTCCATTTTCGCTTTACATCTTCGATTCCAGAGGCACCACATAATCAAACACGGAATTAGCCTGATTAAAATACCTTTAATAGACATCTTTTGAGTATAGTAGAACCAATTTGTCTTTTTGTTTTTCCAGGGAAGGGATCGTTGGGAAAAAATCCCCAACGCCACATTAGCCTGACACCAGACCTCTGAAGCCACCTCACCTAAAGGAAGAATATGATCAATGTTTTCTTGGCTTCTCTGAACATAGCAATCACAAGCCAAAACCATCGATATTCCTTTGGCTTGAATTCTATCACCTGCAGCCAAGCATCTAAACCAGGCTCTCCATAAACACATTAAGATTCTTCTGGGAAAATAAAGAATGCCAAAACTAGCCATTCCACACAAAATTATCACTTTTACTCCTCACTGCCTCCCAAGCCGTTTTTGTAGAAAAATTACCGTGAGGGACAAACTTCCATACAAAAATATCCTGACCACTTTTACCCGCCGGCACCTGGTGCAAAATTTTCCTTGTTTTATCGGCACAAACCAATTCCATAACTAAATCAGAGTTCCAATTATTATTCAGCCAGTAATCCTTAATACACAGTTTTTTGTTCAAAATATCCTTAATGCTCACAGATAACGGGTCTGATGACAGTCACCTGTCAAACCAAAAAGGAGAGTTCCCACCTCTCACCAAAATTTTAACATTTTCCATAACTTCTGGAATGGTGGCCATAAATATTGATTTTCAAAATTGAGAGTCATTTGATCTCTCATTCCTTATTAATAAATGATCATTTTTGCAATATTTAGCCCTAAAAAAACTTGCCCACAAATTGTTAGAGGTGAGCAATCTGAAGGCAAATTTCATGAAAAGAAATTTATGAACTTCCTTAAGATCTCTCAGGCCCAAACCCCCTTTCGAGGTAGGTTTATAAATTTTCCCCCAAGAGCGCCAATGAATCTTCCTTTTATCTTTCACCTCTCCCCATAAAGTTGGTTAAAAAAGTTGGTTAAGAGATATGTTATATGAAATTCTATTATGGGAAAAACTAATACCACCAATCCTAATTAATTATGATAATACTGCTGCAATTGGTAGAGTGAATAACTGTTATTATAATAGTAAATCTAGACTCATAAGAAGAAAACACAATACTGTGAGATCATATTTGAGTAGGGGCATCATTAATGTGAGTTATATAAAATCTTCTGAGAATCTTACAATTCTATTAAGTAAGGCCTTAGCAAGAGATATAGTCTAGAATATATCAAGGGGGATTAGATTAAAGCCTATAAAACCATGAACCACATATGAGGATACTCAACCCAAGGACCAGAGATCCTGCAATTGGGTTTAATGGGAAGAACAAATCATATGGTAGTCGTAAGAAATACACTATTATTTTTAAACTCATCTATATGGTGTAAGCGCATTTATCCTATAATAAAAGAGTTTGAGTTTTAAAAACTCTTAATGATAATATGTGTCTCTTATAATTGATGTGTTAGAGTTACAGGAGCATCCTTGACAAATTTCACCTATGCGAGCACAAGAATAGGGCCACTCTCTATGAGAATTGTGCTTATTCTCAAATATGTTCATGAAACCGGGATTAGCACAAGGACGAAACGTGCTGGCTATTAAAACTCATGCCAACATCTGAATTATTATATGTGAGTTACTTATACTTTATTTCCCTTAAGAAGTCATAATTCACGTATGAGACCACTATTGGCTCTGGAGTAAAGGTTATTGTTTACTAAAAGAAGGTTCAATATAAAACACACCTTCATTATCCATTATTCATCTTTGATTGTTAAACTTTCTACATGCATGATACATACATAATATTAAAATGATGGAGGAATTGTTAGTGTATTTTAATATTATTATTTTATTTATTGTCTTGGAAAAGAGCATACCTCTTGGAATGAGTTATGTATCTACATTTAATTAGGTCATTCATTCATGTAGCTCATAAATTCATAAGATTAAAATTATGTGAGAGTATCATAAAATTAGGAGTGTACCTATTTAATATATATACATCTTATTTATTAAATACATGTAGAATGAAAGGTCGTTTTGTGTTTACAAATAGACCCTTAAGGCATTTACACTACACACAAATTTCTTCACATCATTCTCATCATATCATTCTTCTTTCAAGTATAGAGAGTTTGACAAGCGAAGAAATGTGTTTTTTTGTAGAGTTTTGGACTTCTCCATTTGTGCAGAATTAGGGAGAGTCACACGATTCAAATTAGGCTATTGTATCCTGGGAGAAATAAGTCTTGTGAAGTTCTGCTGTATTGGTTCGACGATTAAGTCAAAAATCACAGAAGGCTTGAATTTCCTTAAAGAGAGTGATCCGTGCCTCAGCCTATTTGTGAATCGTGTTTATATTTTTATTTTTATTTGTGTTTAAGTTTTAGTGTTTTATTTTATTAAATTTTCTAATAGAAATCAACTATAGATTAATTAAAATAAACACCTTATGAACTCTACATTTTTATTGTGTAATAGCTATATTATCAGTTTAAATAATGTAGAGTAATTAGAACTCTTGTAATCATCATTATATAGTATAAATATAGTAGGGATGTATTTGTTTCATTGGAAAATCAAAATTCTCTCTCTCTCTCTCTCTCTCCTTCTTTGGAGGTGCAACCTGACTTTGGTATACAAATTTTAGCCCTAATCCATGAAAATGGAGGGAGCCATAGTTTTTATGATTCTCTATAACTAAAGAGGTTGGGAAATAAAATGATTAATATTTGAAGGGGACTTTGACTATCAAATCAACATGGAAATATTATATTCTTATAATATAACTACGAGTCTTTCATTTTTAAGAATAGATATTTAGTAAAACTATATGTAATCCATTCTTTTCATTTAAAATTTAGTAAAACATTTCTCGCTTAAAATATATAGTCCTAAAAGTTTTACTAAATTTTAAGTAATGTTATAATTACATTTCCTTACTAAATAAAAAAATCCCATAACTCTTGAACATGACTTCCAACTATCTATCGCATAATTGTTGACAATTATAAATCTAAACTTCTTATACCTAGTTCACACCAAAGTTCGTTTTATAATCGTAAATTAAATATTTTAAAAAATGATAAAAATTAAAAAGAAATAAAAATTTATTTAAATAAAATTATTTTATCAAATTAATTTCTATCTATAAATGTTATGGAAAAAATAGAAAGTAGGTTAACGGCATGAATATTTACTTTTACGAAAAAGAAAAATTTAAACTTAGAGAAAGGGAAAGAAAAATTCACTCCGCGTTGGAGGAATCACGAATAACCGACACGCGTGGGAGGAGAAAAGCCCACTGCTCCACCTGCATCATCGGTTCTTTTTGATTTTCTGCCGGACGCGCTGCAGGCTGTACTGTCTGTCCACGTGGCATCCAAGGGTTGGACGGTATTTTTCACGCGCCATTCTCCCCGTGAGGCGTTCCTTCCCGGCTGAGGTGTTATTTTCTTTTAAAAAAAAAATAAAAACTGAATCTGTAGATTAATGGTCCCAAGTCCCAACTACACCGAATCGCCCCCGACCACGATTTCCTGTTAACTGCCCCAACTCTACATCTTCCATCTAACGGTCACTAACGCTTTCAAGCTTCAATTCGTTTCATTCATTTTGTTTCTCCTCCTTCCTCTTTCGCCCTTCCAATTTTATTTTATTTTTCCCAATGGCTTTTCTATTGTAAAGTAGAAATGAAAATTTGACCAGTTAGAAAATATTATAGTTTGATATAAAAATGAATTAGGAATAAATTAATTTCATTATTCTAAGAATGGTACTGAGTTTAACTTTGACATTATTTCAGATGTTACACAATAATTGTCATAATAATTTATGACTCAGGTAGGTAAAAATAACAGTTATGTAAAAACATGATGTTTGATCTTTTTAAATTAATGAGCCAATTTAAATGTCAGTAAATGTATAACTCCACATTTTTAAAGATTCAATGATTGTGGTACAAAGTAAATCACAGTTCAATGTATTCGGTAATTTTATATTAAATTTTAATTAAAATTAAAATTAAAAATTATATAAAAAGATATATTTAAGTTGTTTATGGGATTTATGGGCATAGACCCACAATTGGTAGTTTGATTTATGCTAAATAATATTACTATAACAAAATAACACTTTTTTTTTTTTGAAAAATGAAATATGATTTCTCAAATTACAGACCACAATTAGGTATCCAATAGTAATATTCTTTTGATTTTCAACTACAAATAATACATAATTGTATTTTATATGATTTTACTTTTATAATGTTTTGTTATATAAAAACTTAAATTCTAATAAAAGGTATACATAATTTGTTAATAATTAATTAAAATATTATTGCACGTTAAGAAAAAGAGAGAATCATAATATTTAAAAAGAAATATTTATTCTTTCAAATTTTTTCTTTCAAATTTTTTCTATAATGGATCTCGCAAATGCGAGAATCATAATACTTAAGTGAAAATATTTTTTTTTTCTAAACTTTTCTTCTTCATTTTCCCTCTTGGATTATTGCTTTAATTGATCACGAGAGAGGATCATAATATTTAAGTTGAAATATATATATTTTTTAAAACTATTTGCTAAAAATTCCTCTTCCGGATTATTCATATAATTAACTGATGACAACGTGGCAAAAATCTAGAAGCTTCAAACAATCTTAATTCATGTCATAAAATATTTCCAAAAAGAGATTTTCACAGGCAAGGGCAGTTTTGGTATGCAGATAATTCGGGGCACGGCCAGGGGCAATGCCGTCATACAAAAATTCTGCCAGGTTCGCGGCAGGGAATCAGGTGGCCCCCAACTAAATAAATTATTATTTTAATTAATCATGATTTTCCATGCTAATACAGTTCAGATTAAAGCTAAGAATCAGCAAAAATATGCCACCCAGATGCATATAAGGAGCGCACCTACAGAAAAACAGAAGACGGAGAGAAGAGGGGAGGAGAGAGAAAGCCAGAGGAGAGAGAAAATTTAAACTTCAAACCAAGTTTATACAAATTCAATCTCTCTTCCTCTCCGTCGTCTGCCTTCGTCTTCTTCTTCTTCTTCTTCTTGATCTTCGAATCCCTAGCTATGGCGTCTTCCACGGCCTTGGCACAAACTCCACGGCATCTGTAATTTAATTGATTATTATTGCGCGGCAGCAGTTGCGGTCTTTTGTAGGATGGCGGAGAAGCCGCCGCGGGACGGAGAAGCTTTGTCGTCTTTGGTTGGGGTTTTGTTCGGTTCTCGATCTCACGCGAGTCCTACCTGAGGGAGAAGAGGAAAACAGTAACTTTTGTGCGGTCAGTTGATCGAAATTTGTGTCTTCAGCGGTGGTTGGTGTCCAGATATGGCCAAGGGCGGGTTGGAGAGGCTGCGGAGATGTGTGCGGACGGTGTTCTTCATGGTGGCCATGGTGGCGTCGCTGATCGTGCTATCGGCGCCGGTGATCGTGGCGATGGGAGACGTCATGGTGCCGTTTATGTTAATTTCGAGCTTTACGTGCGTGAGATGTCATAGCTTTAGAGAGCATTTGCAGCGATACGCTTTCAAGAGCTCCTTGATAGACATTCCTCTGGTTTCGGTCATCAGATCGCTAATCATTGCCTGTACGACCATATTTTCATTTCTTACAATTTCTTTTCGATTTTTAAAAACTCTTTGGTCAATTTATTCATTTTACTTTCTCAATTTCGTTTTCGTTTGAATTGAATGATTTTATGTGTTGCTTCACTGTGAAGAAACGGGAAAAAATGTTTTTATGCTTTTGTTTCATTTTCTTCTTTCACGTTTGTTTGATTGCTGAGAAAATGCAGGAAAAAGACAGAAAATGAAATTTGAACTATTATTGTTGTTGGTCTTGTCCTGGTTTTCAAAATTTAGAGAAGCCATCAAGCAGATCCAACTTTGAAATAAGGTTTTTGTTCGTCCCAAGTAATGAGTTGTTTTGCATTTTGCAGCATTTTCCCAACAGCCACTAGGTACCTACCCTACACTAAAAAAATAAATAAAGAATAAAAATGAAGTGGTGCCTTTTTGTTTCAAATTTTGAAACTGGGAATACATTCATGGTCTGTTTGGCTGCTTATGCTTAGTAAAATGCAGAAGAGAAGCACGGAATACAAGTCTAGGTTTTTTTTTTGTTCATTGACTTGCATTGTTGGCATTTCTCGACCCCACTGGAACTGATGCAGTTTACAACAATAACAATTCAGCCTTCATCCCAAGTATTAGTGGTTAGCTTCCTGGATCCATTTTGTCAACTGAATCTGATTTAATTTTTCAGTTTAGTTGCAGTGAGTGTATTTATTTATTTATTTATTTATTTCTGGAAATTATTATGACCATGGTTATCGAAATCCAGATCATGCGATTCAATGATCCTACGATCCATACTTGCCTAGTAAGTAGAATCTCAATAGAGTATGATCCCAGTACGATGTCATGAAGACCGATCTTAGGATCTCAATTTTACTTTTGTAATGGAATATGGATTTTTCCTATTTAGGATTTTACCGAAAAAGGCCCAATATATATTTTTATAGGCCCAAACACTTTACTTTTGCATAGGCACAAAATTTGGTCTAGGTGGCTCAAATGCATCAGAATTAGGGCAACACAATGAGCATGTTTTAGGATTTGTTCAATTCAAGTCAAGAGCAATTGAGCTTCTCTTGAAAGCTCTCTTCCTTCAAAATTGAAACCTCTCTGAGAGCTTAGAGTCCTTGATAGACAAATCCTAAATTGTCTATCAGTATGCTTGGACTATTCCTTCTTCCAGCAACAATAGAGGTCAGCTGAGAGTTTTGAGATCAGCGGAGAGCCTCAACAAATAGGGAGTTTCACAGTCAGGCTAAGAGCTTAAAATTGTAGGCCTGTAGCAATTCTGCATTATCTTTGTAGTTCTTTTCACTTTCTTCCTTTTTTTTTCTCTCTTATTATTGACAAGCTAGAGACCTATTTTTTTTCCCAAAGCAGAAAGCATGTAGCTTTCTTTTTCCTCTGCAGTTCAGGCTATTTAGATTTTTTTTTTTTTTTGGTTTCAAAATCATTGAAGGAAAAACCTGAGCAGGTGCTAGCTAGCAAGCTAGCTACATTCCTGAAATTTTTTGTTTTAATTTCTTGAAGTTACTACCAAGTTTTAAGGATTATTTTATTGAGAGTTGTTGTAAATTGCCAATTATATAAAATTTTAATTTATTTTACCTTGTAAGTAGAATCTTACGATCGATGATCCGATCCTATGATCTGCTCCCGCGTACCCTCCCAACGATCCTATGTACAATCCTGATCCCTAACAACCTTGATTATGACAATCCATTTCATATTTTGATTTTTTTTTTCTGTTCATTAGTTCAGTTTCTCAATTTGTCTTTTTTTTTTGGCTAAGTAGGGTCAGCTATTTTTCCTGTACCGGAACCTAGTTTATGTGTAATGGGGAACTGGTGAACCTTTCTCTCCTCAGTTTACAATACTTTAGGATTTAACTAAACAAATTTTATGAATGCAGTAAACCTCTAGAAATGAGTAATTTTTGTATTTATTCATTGTTTTGTGATGACAGGTGTTTATTCTATGTGTGATGGCCCTGCTCTTTCCAACGGGCCGTATCTTGGGACTGTTACAGTGTGTTCTATTGTTTCAATTCTTGTTCTTTCAGTTAAGGCTTGTATATTTACACTGAATTCTGAACTTGAGGCTGAAGCTTCCTCTTCCCTCACAAGGCAAAGGCTCCACTTGAAGAAATCCTGGGGAATGCCTGTATTGTTTCTTTCATCGGTGGTCTTTGCTCTTGGCCATACTGTGGTTGCTTACAGAGCAAGTTGCAAGGCACGGAGAAAGCTCCTTCTTCACCGAGTTGACCCAGAAGCAGTAAGTTTGCAAAATTATTTTTATTTCTTTCTTTTAATATATAGGTATATATATCCCCGATTTGAGTGCAGACTGCATAGTCTTTTCTCTCTTTTTGAAAAGAGTTTGGATTTTCTGAATTTGGCATCTTTGTCATGGTCCATATCCAATGAGAAGAAGAAATTTTTTTTTTTTGTAGAAAAGGTGATTACTAATTTTTCAAATATTTGATCAGTTAATGTGGTGGGTGTTTATTTTGTTTCTATCAAAATGCAAACTTTTCCGTTTATTTTGCTGCCATGGAAATGTAATTTTTTCTGACTGCAATTTTGTAACTTCGTTTCCTGTAGCTTCTGTTTATTTTTTTCTCATCTTCTCTGTGTCGAATGAACAGGTTCTTTCCTGTAAAAATGTTTTCTCTGGCTACCCGAAGCTGCCACGATCTCCCACTCCTTGTGCTGGGAAAACCCCAAAAAGTGACAGTGAGATGAGGCGAAAACCTCCAGGAACTGCTCGTGATGAAGGAGAACTCCCGGTCAGACTACTTGCTGATATTGACAGCTTGTTCACTTCATGCCAAGGGCTTACTGTCCATTACAAACTCAGCATGGCTGGTTCACTACCTCGTTCCCTGTCCTCCACCAGCTTCCTTGAACCTCATTCCTGTGTCATTTCCACACAATTGGTCCCAGGAAGGCATAATCTTGACAGGCAACCTTTTAATGTTTCATCAAAAACCCAATATCATCTTCATAGGAGCTTTAGTAATCAATTTCACAGCTCTTCTCTATATGATCCACTATTAGATGCTTCTGCAACTTCTCCTGTTTTGTCTGAAGAAATTCCCATTTTTAGCCTTGATGATTTTGTTGATGAAGATCAAATGAACAAAATGAACTGTAGGATTTCTGAGAAAAATCTTGAGGAAAATGGTCAGTTTGGCATTATTTTAGTGCATGGATTTGGAGGCGGAGTCTTCTCATGGAGGCATGTGATGGGGGCGCTGGCTCGGCAGGTTGGTTGTATAGTTGCTGCTTTTGATCGGCCTGGTTGGGGATTGACTTCTAGGCCGCATCGAAAGGATTGGGAGGACAAACAGCTACCTAATCCTTACAAGCTTGAAACCCAGGTACTTGATTCTTAACTTGATTGTCATCTATAAGTAGTGGTTTTGTGCGAAACAAAGTTAAATCTGTGGATTTGTCTTCAATTCTTCCAGATTGAAAGATTCATTTGAAGTGCACTTCTATGCTGGATAAGGCTGAAAATAAAAATAAGTATCTTACCTAAAAAAGACAAAATAAGCATCAAAATTATAATATAGCAATTTATATTGGAATTGCTTCTCCCATGGCTTTGGTGTAGCCCTGACCCTTTATAGCTTGGAGTTTTTTACAATAGATGCAAAATGCAACACCCAGTGCACAAGGCTCTTACACTATATCACGGATTTGCAGAGAGGATGGTGTATGCAGCCTTACCTCCACATTTGGACTGGTTGTTTGTGAATTGTTTTATGAATTGAATGGTGGAATGCATTTGTGGAAGAAAAACAAACTCTATCCAAATTTTCTTGCTAACTTGGAAATTGGTCATATATATATAATGTTGAAATTGGACTTATATGTCTATAGGAACTCTTCATGAAAAATGGTGAACTATTAATTTTCCCTCATCATCAACAATCGTGAATGGAATAACTTATTGCAATCCTGCTTGTTTCTTTTAACCATCATTTTTAGTGAAAACTGGAACCTGACACCCTCATTAGTCATCTTAATTGGTGTGTAATATTTTCTAACAAAATTTAAAATATTAATGCATGGTAGATAATTCTATACAATATTAGAAAATTTTCATTATTGCAGCATGTTTATTCTAAATGTGTAACACATGGTTATTTTAGATGTTATGAGGTGTGAGGTTGCTACTTGCTAGTCTCCCAGGTTCTTCCTCTTCACTGAGTACCAACCTTCTGAATACTGGAGTTTGCTTAAATATAAATGATTTCCTTGGCTCATTTTTTTGTGGGTAGTAAATATGGTTCGTCACTCTCTTTAGATTTTGTATGAGTGACCCAAGCAAAAAAGGAAAATAGTATACGACTTCTATGATTGCGTCAATCTCACCTCTTGAGATCTAATGTTCAAAAGTATTGACTGGTGGGTATTTGGACATAATCTCTTGCATTTTAATAGTACTGGAATTTTGATTCACTGTTGACAAAGCGCATTCATGTTTTGATTGTATGAACAAAGAAGTTGTTTATGGATTCCATTCAAATAGGCCTGCACCCTTTGCTGTTGTAGCCCAATATACATAAGCTATTCATAATAATAATAACAACAGCAACAGCAGCAGTTGTAGTGGTGGCAATAGTAGTGCTGGTATTTTGATTCACTGTTGACAAAGCGCATTCATGTTTTGATTGTATGAACAAAGAAGTTGTTTATGGATTCCATTCAAATAGGCCTGCACCCTTTGCTGTTGTAGCCCAATAGACATAAGCTATTCATAATTATAATAACAACAGCAACAGCAGCAGTTGTAGTGGTGGTAATAGTAGCATAGTGTCAGTGTTCGCTCTTTGGTGGATATGAACAAAGAACCTGTTTGTAGGTTCCACTCACATATGCTTTTGCTGTTGTGTAGCCTGAGGTAGGTCTAACCTGCGTTGTACAATTTTTGTAAGCTTGCATAGCCTATTCTGGCTGCAGTACTGATGAAGCACACTTTTTTTATGTATTTGTTTGTGTATTTTTATTTGAAATATTATCTAATACTTCTTTCTTCATTTGAGCATGACTATGGTGCTGGAATGGATGGTTGGATTTTTTGAAGCTTCTGTTGGGAAGTGATCTACGAGCAATAATCGCACAAGTAAAATTACGCAACCTAAAATACGAGACCAGATTTACGTGGTTCGGTCCACTGTGACCTACATCCACGGGAGAGCACAAAATCCACTATAACTGCCTAGAAAATTATACAAGGAGAAGGAGGAGGCTACTGCCCTCAACTCCTCTCTCACTCTCTCTACAAGGATTCACTCTGCCTCACACACAGCACACCACACCTCTCTGCAATACACAGCTCTTAGCTCTCTCACAATACAGCTCTCTGCACGCACACAACACAGCCCAAAGCCCACACAACTCACTACCTTGCCACACACAATTACACACACAGACATTACATATATATACACAAATGGGAGGGGAAAGAAGTCAAACAGAGTGGCTGCAATTCAACATGGTAGGCAGAGCTTGATGACCGTCCGTCTCCAGCTTCAACGATTGCGGCTGGGTGGTGTGGCTGCTGACACCAATACGAGTCACACCCTAACAATCTCCACCTTGGCAAGTATCAACGCACAAGTCCACAGCTCCACCTTGATACGAACTTGATCAAGGCAAATCATCATAGCTTGGTTCAAACGTCTGAACCATGCAAAGAGTACCGTCTTCTTCATCGGCAAATCGAACTCGTCTATTCGTCCCTGGAGATGTGCCGCTATCATCATCCGAGGTCAAACCACCAACCACTGTGGTTCCCATCAATTGATACAGCCCACGAGACTCCTTCACAGTAAATATCATTGAGTCACGAGTGTCACCTCCATAGCTCCACCTGCGACAGAGATTTGACAGCCCTTAGAATCCAACCGACTAAGGGAGATCAAATTTCTTCGCATCCTTGGAACGAAGTTTTTGTCATCCAAAATACAGACCGCTCCAACAGGTGTCTTCAGCTTCACAGATCCAATCCATCTGACATCGCATGAAGACCCATCATCGAGTGATACCGTACCGCGAACTTCTTTGAAAGAATGGAAAAGTTCTTTCTTAAAGCAGACATGAACTGAATTCCCAGAGTCCAAAACCCATCCATCATCGTTTGGACTGCCATGAGCATTCATGTTCCTTCTCATCAACTTCCGGTACTCCCTTTTCATATGGCCATACTTCTTGCAGTATCGACACTGCACATTTCTTCGATTTTGTCGATGTAAGTTGCTCGCCGTTACAAGGACCTCATCATTACCATGTCATGTGGCATGCTCCGATACATTGACACCGTCCTGTGTCTTCTTTTCTTCTTTGTATCGTTTTTTATCTTCACAGTCCCTCTTGAAGTACCCCTTTTTATCACACTAGTAACATACGAGCTCGCTCGTATCTCGTCCTCTTGATTTTGAACGCCATTGTTTACCTTGGAGCTTTCGATCTTTGTTTCTTTCTTGTCTCTCACTATTAGTCACCAAAGTTTGCTCACGAGACGTCACAATTGGCTTTCTTAACGTCTCGGAATCTTGAAGTGATACCATCACATCATCCAACTTCAAGGTATCCTTCCCCACGAGTCATGCAGTTACCAAACAATTAAATGAAGCTGGTAGAGACGACAAAAGTAGAAGTGCCTTATCCTCTTCATCAATTTTTACGCCGAGGCTCAACAATTGGGTCAAAATCTTGTTGTAATCTTTTATGTGATAAAAAAGACTACTTCCCTCGTTCATTCGAAGTTGATAAAGTTTCTTCTTTAGAAACAATTTATTGGTAAAGGACTTCGACATATACCTTTGCTCCAATTTCTTCTAGAGCTCCATCGGTGAGGTTTTGTCTAACACCGAATATTTAACTTCATTTTCTAGACACAATCGGATTGTGCTAACCGTCTTCATCTCCAATTCGGTCCAATCATCATCTTTGAAATCATCTAGCTTCTTCCCGATCAATGGCTTGATCAAGCCTTGATGATCCAAAATATCCTTCACCGTGCTCTGCCACAAACTGAAGTTGTTCCGCCCATTAAACTTCTCCACCTCAAACTTTGAAGTGTCAACACCTGTCATTTTGTTCCGAATCTCACAAAACGGACACCGCCAATGGCTCTGGAACAGCCGAAAACCTCAGAAATGGTTCAAGCAGCTCGAAAAACAGACCCGAAATGGTTCCAAAAGGCCCGGTTAAACTTCAGGTCAAATCGGTCAAAAACAGTCAACTCTTCGTTAACTTTAACGAAATATTCCCTTCCTTAACGGAATATTCTTGACGGTGTTAATGGTCACCGACGCCACGGTCCCCACCTACTAACGTGTCCTGGGGCCTACCTCTTGTGGGGTGCACTGCTGGTGTGGCACCGAATCCGCCTCTTGTGGGGTCCACTTGCTGACGTGGCATTGGGGTCCACCGTAGGTCCCTCCTAATGACGTGGCACTGTACAACTGTTAACGTGCGTGGTGCCCGTGCTGACGTGGCTGTTGACTGGGCAGCTAACTCAGCATTGACGTGGCATCCTGTGGCCCGCTGAGGTGGCCTAACACTTGCTGATATGGGCGCTGACTCGGCGCTTACGTGGCCGATGACGTCAGCGTCTTCAACCTCCGAAAGTATGCCGGACTTTCGCCGGCACGTGGGCACGCATGATGCTCTTTCCCGATCAACTGCCGGCGTGTGAGAGCATGTGAGGGCGCGTGGCAACGTGGTCTTTCCGCCGGTGGCGTGTGTGAGCGCGTGCGGCTTCTTCTGAGCTCCGTTCGAGCTCCGATTACCGCCGCTGGTTTCGTCTCAACGAGAGGAATGTTTTGGTGGTCTCAAAACTGAGTTTCGAGCTACTGGGCAGATGCTCAAATCTGAGAATTTTGCTTTGATCTAGCGATTTAGCTCCAACCTTACTCTAATACCATTTGTTGGGAAGTGATCTACGAGCAACAATCGCACAAGAAAAATTATGCAACCTAATATATGAGACCAGATTTACGTGGTTTGGTCCACTGTGACCTACGTCCACGGGATAGCACAAAATTCTCTATAACTGCCAGGAGAATTATACAAGGAGAAGGAGGAGGCTACTGCCCTCAACTCCTCTCTCACTCTCTCTAGAAGGATTCACTCTGCCTCACACACAGCACACCACACCTCTCTGCAACACACAGCTCTCAGCTCTCTCACAATACAGCTCTCTGCACGCACACAACACAGCCCAAAGCCCACACAACTCACCACCTTGCCACACACAATTACACACACATACATTACATATATATGCACAAATGGGAGGGGGAAGAAGTCAAACAGAGTGGCTGCAATTCAACATGGTAGGCAGAGTTTGGTGGCCGTCCGTCTCCAGCTTCAACAAGTGCAGCTGGGTGGTGCGGCTGCCGACACCAATACGAGCCACACCCTAACAGTTTCAACTTAGTTTTTTTTTGAAATTGTGTCACATATCATTGTTTGAAAAGTTTTCTCAGTTTCCTCTTTTTATTATTCTGTGTATATTGTAAATTCTTCTAAGTTCAAAATCCATAATAACAGCAGCAGCAGTAGAGGTGGCAGCTGGCTCCTATTTAAGGACACTTTTGGAAATCATAAATATTTCACATTATTGATCTTCTAGTTCTGCCGAGCTGCTTATTGTCCTTGTGCTGATTTTTTTTTTTTAAATATTTTATGATGAATGCTTCTAAAATTTGATTCTGCGGGCTTTGCCTTTGATGGTGCCAGGTTGATTTGCTTCTTTCGTTTTGTTCGGAGATGGGTTTTTCTTCTGTGGTACTTGTTGGTCATGATGATGGAGGCCTACTTGCCTTGAAGGCTGCACAAAGAGCCCAAGAATCTGTGAATTCTGTCAAAGTGAGTAATGTTCTCTGTTTTTGTTTTCCATCAAGATCTAACTCAGCTCAAGTAAGCCTAATGTGAACTATTTGGAATTTTCATTTTTTCCATCTAGACATGTTTTCAGTAAATTATTACCTTTACTTTATGGAAAGCAAAATTCAAATATTTTGCACCATACTCATCCTACATAATATGTGGGCATTGATGCCCATGCTTTGGGTGCTATTTGCAGTCTAATACTATGATTTTCCAATATCTTGAATATATTTTTAAAGAGGCAAATTTAAGCTTTGTTAGTTAAATTACTTCTGGTATAGTAAGTCATTATACTTCTGCTAGTGTCTACAGAGAAGGAATTGTCTGGACATTGAAATATAAAATAAGGGCCCATAAGCTGTAAATTTTCTTGATGAAATCTGGTCGTAAGGGTTTGAGCAAAAATTTGAAACTTGATGGTCAGCTTTATCGCTCATTTTGGCAAAGTATTAGGATGTTCACTTCTTTATGAACTTCCTAGAGTTTGCATCAATTGTTAAAGATGATTGAAGATCCGTGTCCTGATGCAATTATGAACTTGCCAGTTTGTTCTTTACAGAAGGAACTTGAAGCTACAAAAATTTAAGTCACATCAAACACACTTTTAAGTCTCATCGACCCAGTGACATCTCATTAAATCAATAAATTGGCATGGCTCGAAAATAACTGTTACAACCCCCTTATTTGTCTTGTAAATTTTTGAGCTGATACAAGTTAGCCAATCATTTTAGTTTCCAAAGATTAAGTTCAAAAACAAATTTCATGTCATTCTATCTGTCCATTATTATATTGGTGTCACTAAAAGGATGGAGATATGCAGATCAATATTTAAAAGGCGAAAAAGGCGTAAGGTGAGGTGTTTTAACCCTTAAGAGGCGAGGTGGCATTGGGGTGTAAGCCTTTTGGAAATTTTACTTTTAGATAAAAAAATATGAAAAAATTACATATATTTTAAAAATAAAGTAAAAATTAGAAAATGACAAATATAATGTATAAGAAGAAAAATATAATTTGCAAACTACTTGTTGGACATTATAAAATTGCTAACTTGAATTCATCACATAAATCACAATAAGAGATAGCTACAACATTACAAAGTTCAAATTATTTTCTAAATTTCTTAATTATTTTGGAAAGATTGAGGTTCAAGAGTTTTAGAAATGAACTACTTATGACATTCCTTTCATATAAAAATGGATTGAAAATTTTCTAACCAAATCTAACTTGAGAATCACACACCAAAAATGTGCAAGCCTCAACCAAAATGACGCAAAAGGTGCCTTTTGTACAAATTCATAAGTCTCAATGTGTAATGCATTATCATTTTTGGGGTTTGCCTTTTTGTACAAATGCGTAAATCTCAGCGTGCAATGTGTTAGCCTTTTTAGGATTTGCTATTTCAGGTTAAGCCTAAAGGCATTTTTGGCATGTCTTGCCTTGAGATGAGGCCCAATTGAACCTTTTAAAGCTTTGATGCCAGATTATATGGAACTGATTTTTACTAGGTACAAATATATGAAATCAGACACCTCTGAAGGTGCTGCTTGCATCTTCCACAAATAGCTAACAGTATGCATAGGCCTGAACCTCCTAGATCCCTTAGAGACACCAACTTCTAGTCTATAGTCCTTTTATATATCTTTACTATTCTGCAACACATGGACAGGAACTTGAGACATTAAAAGGGTTGGCATCAAACATTTATAATGAAGGCGTAAATTCACACCTAATTTGTGAGGAAAATAGAAATCTCTAATTTGTTATGATCATAAAGGGTTGATTTGACATTGTATATAATGCATATTGGGTCTGAAGAGGGTACTTAACTACTGCAAATTTCCCTCAAAAGGACCTTCTCTTTGTTTGTTTGTTTGTTTAAATTTATGGCATGTAATATATGTAGATACTTGTCTCTTTTTGAGGGGGCAGCTTTCTTATAATTTGGGCTTTACATTTATGTACGCAAGCATGCATGTCTTTTTTAAGGGGGCAGCAGAAGACGTGTCCCTCGAGTGCAGCATAGATGTTGCGCCACAGACTTTAAATCATTTAACTGATTATCAGTTAATATTACAATCTATTATTGAAACTATACTATTGATATTTGTAATAAACACTACCGACTAGGCAAATGCCAGGATGATGTAGGATGGGAATTAGATGAATGGATGGATCATTTTGAAGACCAATTTCAAAGAATGGGAAGAAAAAACTGTTGGGTTCTAAACCCAAATGTGTTTACCACGTATTTAGGAGCATGAATTTCAAGCATGGGATTTGGAATTGTGTGGATTTAGACAAAGTGCAATATAAAATTTTATTGATTTCCATCCAAATCCACTTAAATGCAAACTCAAGGTTCAAAATCCACAGTCCCAACCTTAGCTAATTAGTAGTTATTATGTGTGTTTTTTAATTTATTGTGGACCTACTTGTTTTTGGGGGTTTGTTTGCATAGATGTGTTTTTTTAGGGGTTTATTGTAATTTCTTGCATCTTTAGGAGGTTTATGCGCAATTCCTTGCAATTTAGGATTTGTTATAATTAGGATGTGAGACCCGTACAAGAATTAGTTTTTGATGAATTTGAAAATTAAAGTGAACCGAGTTCCCCCACCCCCCCAACCACCACAATTTGCATCTTCTTCTTCCTTCTCTGGGTCTCTCCCTGTTTTCCCCCTGGTCTGTACCTGTACTGCTGCTCTGTGTCACCCTTAGTCTGCCGACTCTTCTCTTCATCACAGGAGAGAGACAATATGTATTTCTTCATCACAGGAGAGTCACAATATATATTTCTTTCTTTATTATTTGTTTTCTCGTAGTAATGTGTTGCCATCTAGTACATACTCTGTTCTGAGGTATGTTGTGTGCTTAAGTAGACACAACACAATGGCTTATTCTTTCCTGTGTAGTTCAAATGCTCATGGAATTTCAGATAAATTAACTTTTCTGAATATTTACAAAACACATGAATTTGATTAAACATCATTATCATATCCCTATGAGAAAGTGCTTGGTAATTCCATTTACTATTCACTAATACAAATATTTGGAGATCTCTGTCTCAGTTGCCAGCTATGCTCATTCTTATTTCATTTTCTGCATCATGCAGATTGAGGTGAAGGGTGTGATATTGCTTAGTGTAAGCTTGTCAAGAGAGGTGGTTCCTGGTTTTGCAAGGATTCTCTTGCGTACTTCTCTTGGGAAGAAGCACTTGGTTCGTCCGTTATTGCGAACAGAAATTACTCAGGTGGTAAATCGCCGTGCATGGTATGATGCTACAAAGCTGACTACAGAAGTTCTAAGTCTCTACAAGGTATGTTTCCACCTCACATGAATTACAGCATGGTCTGGTGACTATATTTCGTTTATCATTTCATTTATCATAGCATCACAGAAATATGTTGTTGCCCCACCCCCATTCCAACACAACTGCTTTAGGCTTTTATTTAGGTGGACACCGAAGGACATCTCTTTATGGAACTTATGATTCTGTAATTGTTTTTTTATTATCTTTTCCAAAAGGACAACCAATCATTATTTTGTAGAAACAGTTGTATCCTATTAATATGTCTGATACTAATTGAAATTGCTGAGTAGAAGTTTTGCCTTGCCAACCTAATAATAGCTGTTGCCTGCTGCAAGGCACAATTAAATGATGAAATGATAATGCTAGTGTTTACATAAGGTCTTTATTGCTGGGGAAGTTTGGCAGGAAAAATATGTATTAAGAAAAAGGGGGAAATCTATGCAGTGTCTGGTCTGGCAACACTCTGGCTGCAACGCTAATTTGATTCTTGATGGTGCCATCTGTTTTTCTGATACATTTATGGCTGCCATGCCAA
Organism: Malania oleifera; assembly: GCF_029873635.1. Lineage (NCBI taxonomy): Eukaryota > Viridiplantae > Streptophyta > Magnoliopsida > Santalales > Ximeniaceae > Malania > Malania oleifera. The sequence continues at coordinate 18,657,727 of NC_080422.1, forward strand.
TGTCAAGGCTGTTTCTTGATAAAATTAATGCCAGCTCTTAAACCTGTATGATACTAAAATTTTTGCTGCTGATATTTTTTCCTTTACATTTTTAACATAAGGAAAAATTTTAAAATAAAAAATATTGCATGTATATGGCTCTGTATATGATCATGGTAATTGGAAAAAGAAAAATGAAGAAAGAGAAAAATTGATACAGCTCGGCACCTTTATGCCATTTGGTCATGGTATAGTGTGATGTTTGCCAACGCCATTCTTCCTAATGGTAACCTCAAAAGGAGGATAACGAAAAATGGTGGATGTTAAAAGGATTCCCGATATCTAAATATGAAGCTTAATAGAATTTCCTGGTCTAAGAGGAATTTAGTCTACAATTGTGATGCATCAGGTATATGAACAGAAAATTAACATCTAGACTTGCCCACGGGAAATGCTTAGAAGAAATGGTTGTGGAAGTTTTTCGCTTGTCGTGTGCAAGTCAGGTATAAAGAATGGTTCTGTGGAGAAAGGGAGAATATGGAGATTTGAGTTGATAGTGAAAAATAATGGGGTGATGAGTTGGATTAAGGGAGTGTGTTTGTTGGTGTTTTTTCTTCAAGGTTTTATGAGGGCATTCGTGGATGAAACCCACACTGTACTCTAGGGTTAAATTTGAAAGGGATTTCTTTTCTGAATGATGAAGGGAATAATTTTGACACAGAATGTGGGCTGGTTGAGAGGGAGCAGGGAGATACTTATTACTGGCAATGTTATTTTACCTACTCCCATGTGACCAAGGTTGGAGCATGGTGTCAAGGATATTGAAGCTGAAGGTTTACAGTACAAGATAGGTTGAGCCTTACTCTCTTTAGAGGTCAAGAAGTGAGACTGGATTGGGGCAAGAGTAAGAAGAATAAAGGTCTGAGAGTGTTAGAAAATTTTAGGAATGTTCAGCCCCGGAAAATAGTTTTGTTTTCCATTTTCAGTTTTCTAAAGAATTACCCACCTTGTTTTTCAGCTTTCAATTTTTTTTGGTTGTTAAATGCTCCATGACATTGACGGGAATGGTTTTTATTTTTTGTTTTATTTTCCTCTTCCCCCTCCCCCCCCCCCCCCCCCAAACTTAAAGTTCTGAGGATGTTTTGTCATCCTTAAATTTATATTAGCTCCTTTCTCTCTTAAGTAAAATATCTTTTGCTATTAAAGAAAACAAGCGCAAGAATCAATTAAATGGATTTATTTAGTTCAATGTCTTGCCTTTTGATGGACATGTGGGTAAATGGCCTAATGGTGCACAAAAAAATAACTAGGTACAGTTACATAATAATATGTTATATCACCAAACTTTCTGTTTCCCAATGTTTTGTGGCATGAAGTAAAGTGGGGCCAACTTTCACTTTCACTTTCTGGCAGCTTCAACTTCTTCCTGTTATTTAATGGCGGGTGGTATTTTAATTATTTTCATCTACTTTCTTAACAAAATAACATCCATGTATGTTATTTATCCTGAATCATAATTCCTACGGTGATTTATCTGATTTTGAGAACTGTGTTCCATAGAAAATTAAAACTTAAAGGATAAAAAGTGGTTTTGCATATGATAAAACTCTTAGCTCATATGTTAAAGGTTTTAAGGAAGTTGGAATTCTTATTTGATTATCAAAATCCTCCTTTGCAGTAGATAATTCAAATACTTATTAGCTTTTATTATGCTATATTGTTTGCAATTTAAAAATTATACAATTTTCTGTGAAAGTAAACTCTTTGTGCTGATTATGTTGTTTACTCGGCTGCTTTGTATCCATTCAGGCCCCATTATGTGTAGATGGTTGGGATGAAGCAATTCATGAGATAGGTAAGCTGTCCTGTGAGACAGTCCTGTCACCACAAAATGCAGCATTATTGCTGAAAGCAGTGCAAGATCTGCCAGTGTTAGTTATTGCAGGTGCTGAAGATGCCCTTGTACCTCTAAAATCTGCTCAAGTTATGGCTTCACAACTTGTAAACTCTGTGAGTATTCTCTACAATTCTCTATTTGTACATAAAAGTTAATCATCCATGAAATATTTTTTGAGATGGGGTTCAGTGAGATTTGCAATCTCCATCCATTCTGGCGATCAACTCTTATGTCATGATTGATTTGCGGAATAGAATGGAGCGGGAGTAGAAGGGAATAAAAAAATTGAATTGTGAACATGAAGAAATCAGGTGAGGAATTCAACTCCATCTGAATTACGTTTTACATAGGAAGGGAATGGAATTGAATTTGTAATTTGATTTCTTCATATTCTATGGTTCATATTTTCATTTCATTCCCTTTACAGCTACCACCCCATTCCACAAACATGTGATGTTCGTACCTAACAAAAGTATAGCTAATGTTTGTTTGGGAAATCAAAACGCCTGTAAACACGGGAATGGAGTTCCTGTTTTGAGTAATATCAACAAAATTGCTGCTTTTCTGGTCTTAATGGGTCGATCAATTAGATTTGAAGCTGGAATTGCCAATTGAACTAATATGTTATGTAACTTATTGTAATATGCAGAGACTGGTTGCAATATCTGGATGTGGTCATCTTCCACACGAAGAGTGTCCGAAGGCCTTACTTGCAGCCATGACACCTTTTATAAGCAGAATTACATTAAAACCAGATTTGCAAAACCAATAGGTTATTTTATTTTTAACATATAAGTAGGTTCTTTACCTGTTGAGGGGGCATCCTTTCATATATTACATATATTTATTTGCTCTTTCATTTTACCTCGAGGAAGATGTTAACGTCCTCGGGGAGTTTTGATGTGTTAGCAGTAAATCCCCGTGGTTTTAGGGCTCTCACACATGTGCATTTTTTTTTCTCTTTTTCTTTTTTTGGGGGAGGTGGTGGGGGCTGAGTGGGAGGGGGAGCGGTTGGCTTGTGTTTAGTGGGAGAATTGTATTTGGCAAATTTGGTGCTTCTTCAAACAGTAGTCAATTTCCCTCTCAGAAGGGGGTGGAAAAAAGTATAACATGAAGTTAAGTTGTATATTATTTTGGCTGCAGTTGCAAATCCATGCACGCATTCGCCCTCTTTGGGCATTTGTTTGTTTTGTGGTGTGGTATTTGTGAATGTGTGGGTTAATAAAGTTGCAGCTTATGGTTGTGGTTGCGAGTCAACTGTGTCCAAAGCAGCCTCTATTCTAGGTTTGATTCGCAAAATATCAAAAAAAACTCCATTTAAGTGAAACTTAATTAAATTTTTCGGCTTGTTTGATTTGGTGTATTAGATTGGTGTCACTTCTCAAATACCATATAAATGAAGTGAATCACTTAGTAAAGAGAATGGATCATCCATAAGTTATAGTTATGGCTTGCAAAAGTAGAGATGGTTTGGTATAAATCACAACAATGAGGGCTCGGCATTACTTTAATGGGTTGAAACATTAATGTACCGTCTGATTAATGGATTTGAAATGGTACAAGAAAGAATCATCTCTTTAAGTATTATTTTTTTTGTTTGATTGACATTTAAAAGTACTTGGAATGGACATGATTAGTGATTAGTGATATTAAAGACAAAGTTGTATTGAGTTGAAATCAAAATCCTCGTATAGGTACAATTTATATGAGGTATGTTTAGTTGGTTTCCTTTTGATATTGGTATAAGTTTGTCTTTTTTCTTTTATTTGGTTTGATGCATGGAGTGTTTTTTATTTGGTTATTATGTAAACCCCAAGTGACTTTTTGTTTTCACGGTATTCCTCCACCATAAGTGAGGGTTATTAATAAAATTAAGAAAGGAGGTGTTGTCCTTTTATATAAAAAAAAAAATCAAGTAAATTTAAAATTACTCAAATTTGTTGCTTGACTGAATTTTTTAATGTCCATTTCATTGTGTTTTACATCAAAATTAAGTATATTTAAAAATGCTTTCTAATTAGTGATAGATATTTATATATTTTTTTTATTAAAAATCACCTCACAAAATCCTTTAAAAAATGTGACATTAAAACAAGGTTGTATTGAGTTGAAATCAAGTAAATATAAAATTAACTCTAATTTGTTGCTCAACTTAAGTTTTAAAGGTCCATTTCATTGCGTTTTACATCTAAATAAAGTATATTTAAAAATGCTTTCTAACACTTTTATAGTTTGTGTTACTTTACAATCTTGGTGTGTAATTTACCTTATGTCAAGAGTGATAACTTAATTTATTATCAATGAGCTTAGGGTAGAATGGTATAAATTATGAGATAGATCCCAAAAGCTCAATTTGCAATGGACAAAAGTATGCTCAACTTCAGATTCTCATGTTTTAGCGTGAGTTAAGGATTTTGATTTATTTACTAAGCAAAGATGTTTTGTCCATTTTGAAGGTGAATTTTATTCAAGCATGCTTCTGAGATACCATATAAGAAATGATGATATGTGTTAATGTGTTAATATATTTGACGTGAGACCCTACGAGCTATCCAATGGGATTATGTGGTACACAATATGCTTTTAAGTCCAATCTCTTTTCTTTTCCATGTTACTTGGAAAGATAAAATTTCAAGCGAGAAAAAAAAAAATGAAATGATAACTTAAAATTTTGATAGAGCCATCAAATGATTTTGCAATAGTATTGGATGAAATTGTTATGAAGTCGCAAACACTTCCTAATATTGGGATTCGAAGATATTTTCTCTTATAAAAGATGGTTGTAATGTTTTACATTTGGATTTATGTAAATTTAAATAAAACAAAATTATACAAAGTTTCTTTTAAATTCCCATCAAGCCAATTCTAACGCCCGAATCTATACTCTCAAACACCAACCTTTAATTTTAGAGCATGTAATTCACATGTTGGATTTAATTTTCTTTGAATTTAGATGAAATACAGTGTAAAACTATATTAATTTTTTTTTTTAAAAAATTCATTCTTCAATAAGTTTTTATTTGGAGCTCTGCAATGATAAAAGTAATAGGGGAAAGGAGAGGCTCAGTGGGGAGAAAAAGAAAGGAGAAATGAGAGCTTCTGATTCCAAAATGAGAGCTACAATGGATGCTTTTCCAATTTCCACATAGCGCAATAGCGAAGACTTTTTAGTCTCGCGTGTGCCCAATGCATTCTGCATTTCTACTACTGCCATTGAGCTACATTTTTGAAGTAAGTTTGTACAGCTAAAATTAGTAAAATGGCCATATGTATGTGAACCATGCCTAGATGCTTTTAATTTTAACTTTCCTTGTATAAATGCCATCATAATTGATCTCTCTCGATATGTTTGTAGCTTGACTGCATCTTGATATTCCGAATGAAATCAAAATTTCACTTACATTTTAATCTCATTTCATACTGCAAATCAAACATTACATTGTTAAGTCATGTTCGGTTCATGAAATGCAAGAGATAAATTCGATTTCATTATATTATTATAAGACAAACACACAGTGAGAGAGTTGTACACACATGTATTTCTTTTTTTCTTTCTTTCTTCGGGTGGAGTTGGAAAGGGGAATGAATTTTATTTGACGAGTTTGGTGCTTGTTCAAACGACAGTCGCTCAAAAAGGGGTGTGGAAAATATAACATGAAGTCGTACATTATTTTAGCTGTGGTGGTAAATCCATGCTTGTTTCAATATTATGTTGTTGCCTCGTTGGGCATGATTCAATTAATCGAAGCATATCTCTCAAACTACTAGTTGAAATAGAAATTTCAATTTGTCAAAAAATGAAGAATTGAGTGATTTCACATAGTTAACTTGAATTTCGTTGACTAGTGTTTAATAACCAATGGAACCAAATGATTAGACCCAAATTATATTTCGAAATTTTTATAAATTAATATTTTTTTTCATTATAATTTACGTATAAATTTTCAAACATTAAAATTCAAGTGTCAATAAGAAGTCAAATAAATTTATGAACTTTAAATTAACGAACCACAACCAAGCTCTAATTCTTGGAAAATAGGATAACGGTAACCAATCTAAGTTATAAATTGTTCAAAAATATTTTTTTTTTTTGTATTTAAACTATCATAGTATTATAGTAATATACATTTCTATAACTTATATACTTAAAATATCAAATTAGTTTGGGCAATCATAGTATTGAATCAAAAGAATCAAAACTGAATCATTAATCATAAAATTGAAACTACTGCAATTAAAAGTGCCAGCACTAAATTTGAGTGACCCGTTTGATTTCCAACAAATTTGGTGATTATTTTGAAAAAAGCAAGATAGCAAATCGTTCATTATCAAACTCATCTTCTTTTTTTTTTTTTTTTTTTTTTTTAGAAAATAGAGTTGTCACTTTATTTAAGTTTTTTAAAAAAGGTAAAAATAAAATAAATCTTTTTTCTAAGAGTTTAGGTTTGGAAGTACAATAGTAGACACGAAGGTAATTCCATAGTTTCTTTTAAATAGAATTAAGACATTAGTACCATAAAATAACCATTTTATAAATGGTTACCATTCTTACATTGTGTGTGTATATTCTCCCTTATGAAAAAATATATATTTTTCTAAAATAAAACATGCTAAAATTTATGAAAGAATGGAGGCAGCAAGGTGGTCAGCATCCTCTAAATGCTAGTCAAATGTCTCCTAGTGGTTAGTCAACTGCCTACAGAAGGTAATTACCTCTTTTTATTTTCATTTCAAAAAATGTTACACCCAAAGGCCCTTAAAAAAAGGCTTTCATAAGGCCTACTCAGAGGTTTAACCCCATGGAGACCTTACTGTTTTTGTTGGATATGTGGCTCATATTGAATGGAACATATGCGCTGGGAAAGTATGGTGAAGCAAAGAGCAAGGAAGTTGATTGCAGGAAGAAACTGTCGACTGTTTGGTTGACGATATGAGCAACGATTTGCTCTCGATATCAAATCGTAGATGGCTTTAGCTTATAGGAAATAGTTCTCAGTATTAAACCGTTGATGGTTTGCTGAAACTGTCGATGATTTTGTTTAGTGCAGATCACAAATTTTTGAATTTGGAGACCAGTAGATTGGGGGATTCAGAGGTTTTTCCTCCGAGATTTGCTACAGAAGTGTTTTAGATATATTATAAGTCTTCTGTATGCATAGGGTTAATATATAAACTATATTTGTAATCTTTGATTTAAGATTGACAATTTGATAGTGAAAATAAATCGCTTGCTCCCATGGACACAAGTACATTGTCGAACCACGTAAATTCCTGTGTCTTTAATTTTATTGTTTTCCTTTATTCTCACTGTGATTGCTTGTTTTGTATATTCATCGTTGGTTGCTTGCATTACTTCTTCTGATTGATTTGTTGGTTTTCGCTGCACATTGGCTTTCAGGCCAACTTCAAACACCAAATTGGTATAAGAGCTATTGGTTGTAATAGCTGAGACTTCTTCTTCAAAGTTCAATATCGATAAGTTCAATGGAACAAGAAATTTCAAACTTTGGCATAGGAGGGTTAAGGACGTGTTGGTGCAGTAAGGTACGGCGAAGGCATTATAAGGAAAATAGTCTAAGGGCATGGACGACATGTGTTGGAAGGAGTTGGAAGTGAAAGTTGTGGCTACTATTAGGTTGTGTCTGGCCGATGACGTGATGTATCACGTCATGGATAAGGAATCACCGGCAGCAGTTTGGCTGAAACTAGAGAGACGGTACATGTCCAAGTCTTTATCGAACAAGTTGTATCATAAGCAAAGACTCAGTGGGCTTAAGATGGCAGAGGGTTTGGACTTAAATCAACACATCGACGTATTCAGTCATATCATCAGCGATCTGAAGTGAGTTGATGTGAAGTTCGAGAATAAAGACAAAGCGTTGATGTTGTTGAATTATCTACGTACATCTCCTACATATGAGAATCTAGTTACGACTTTGACATGGGGGAAAAAGACTCTAGAGTTGGAGGATATCACGAGTGCCCTATTGAGTTTCCATAAAAGGAAGAAAGTTAGCGATGAAAATACTCAAGTTGAAGGGCTCGTGGTGAAAGGGAACCAGGATCGTGAGAGAAGTAAGTTCCTGGGTGGACTGAGTAATAATAGGGCTCGGTCCAATTCCAAGAATATGAAGGATGTGTGGGGTTTTAAATGCGGGAAAAAGGGCACATAAAACCCGATTTTCTAGAGAGGAAGAAGGGGAATACTGAAAACAAAGAAGGTTCATCAAACACAACAAATGTAGTGGAAGAAGGAGACTCTAGGAGCGATGATGGTGATATACTCTCAGTTTCATCTGAGTCAGATGAATTCGCGAATTCTTGGATCTTAGACTCGGCGTGCTCTTGTCATATGATGCCAAAAAAAAACTGGTTCGCCACCTACATATTGGTGAGTTATGGTTCTATTCTAATGGGAAACAATGTTGTCTGCATAGTTTTCAGGATGGGAAATATCAAAATCAAGATGTATGATGGTTTAGTGAGAACATTATGTGATGTTAGGCACATACCAAAGTTAAGAAAGAATCTGATTTCATTAGGCACCTTAGATTGTAACGGGTTTAGTTACAAGTATGAAGGTGGGGTAATGGAGGTGAGCAAGGGTGTTCGGATTTTGATGAAGGGGCTGAGAGTACCGAGGAATATCTTTACACTAATGGGTACTAAATTTGTAGGCGGAGCTGCAGTCACAAAGTCTAAGTTTGACAAGATTGTTTTGTGACATATGCGATTAGGGCATATAGGTGAGCGTGGAATAAAGGAACTTTATAAAAAAAATCTTTTGAAGGGGGTCAAATCATGTAAGTTAGATTTTTGCAAGTACTTTGTGCTTGGAAAGCATAATAGAGTTCAGTTTATGGTAGTCACACACAAGATAGAGGGAATACTTGACTACATTCACTCGGATGTTTGGGGGCCGGTGATAGTGGCATCACGAGGGGGTATGTGTACTTTGTGAGTTTCATTGATGATTACTCATGAAAGATCTAGATGTACTTCTTATGGCACAAGTCGAAGATTTTTTCCAAGTTTAAATTGTGGAAAGTTGAGGTGGAAAACTAGACTAGGAGAAATATTAAGTGCCTCAGGTCAGACAATGGCACTGAGTACATGAACTCAATTTTTAGAGAGTTTTACGAGTAGCATGGCATAAGGAGACATTTTACAGTACGCTGAACACCATAACAAAATGGTGTGGCAGAAAGGATGAATCGAACCCTAGCAGAAAAGGTTCGGTGTCTCAAGTTGAATGTTGGGCTTGCTATGAATTTCTCGGTCGAGGCGGTTAGTATGACTTGTTTCTTGGTTAACTGATCACCAAAGGCATCGCAAGATTGGAAAGTTGTGAGGTGTGGATAAGTAACGAGGTAGACTACTCCGACTTGAGAGTATTTGGGTGTCCAACCTATGTGCACATTCCTGGTGAGGAGAGATTAAAGTTTGAGGAAAAGTCTAGATGGTGCATCTTTTTGGGACATCAGAAAGGTGTGAAAGGGTTAAAGCTATGGGATCCAATGGCAAACAAGGTGGTGATCAGTAAGGATGTGGTTTTCGATGAGAAAGTCATGTTGCAGCTTACTCAAGAAGAAGAAGAGAAATAGGTGCCACAAAACTGTAGTAGCAACAAGCATGTTGTGCAGGTGGATTAGGGGACTCAAGGCAAGAGTGCAGGGAGTTCTAGCTCGAGAGATCAGCAAGTGGTGCAAGTGGAATCAGAAACTCAGGGTGGAGATGACAATGTTTAGAACACAAGGAGTTTTAGCTCGGATGACCAACAGTCGTGTCATAGTATAGCAGTAGAAATACCTAGACACATTGTTAGGCCACCCACTAGGTACAAATTTGATGATCTAGTGTCTTATGCACTTATCACTAGAAGCGGGGATTCTACTACCTTTTGGAAGGCAATGCATAGCTAGGAGAAAGGTAGTTGGATGGGCTCTATGGTGGAGGAGATGGAATCATTGCATAAGAACCATAAGTGGGACTTGGTGGAGCTTCCTGCTGGGAAAAGGGTGATTGGATGCAAGTGGGTGTACAAGAAGAAAAAACTAGTTTTAGAAAACGAGAGAGAGAAGTTCAAGGCTCGGTTGGTAGCAAAAGGATACTCATAGAGGAAGGGAGTTGATTATGATGAGATCTTCTCTCCTGTGGTCAGGCACATTTCCATTTGGGTAGTGTTGGGATTGGTGGTCCAATACGACATGCATCTGGAGAAAATGGATGTAAATACGATGTTCCTCTATGGTGATTTGGAGGAGCTGATTTACATGACATTGTTAGAAGGGTTTTTCCAACCTAGACAGGGGCACTTAGTTTTTAAACTAAAGAAGTCACTTTACGGGCTGAAGCAATCTCTGAGGCAATTGTACAAATGGTTTGACACCTATATGATATGTATCAGCTATTGGAGGTGTGAGTTTGATTGTTGCGTCTATATGAGGAGTCTTGAGGATGATTCTATCATATTTTTGTTGCTTTATGTCGACGACATGCTGATTGCTGCGAAAGACATGACCGAGGTGAATCAGTTAAAGACTCTATTGGGTAAAAAGTTTGACATAAATGACTTGGGTGCAGCCAAGAGGATTCTTGGCACGTAGATTCACAAGGACGGAGCTGTAATGAGATTGTGGCTATCTCATGGTGGCTATATGGAAAAGGTGTTGGATAGGGTTAGCATGGCTAATGCTAAACCGGTGAGTACACCATTAGAGAGTCATTTTTGGTTGTCTACCACCCAGTGCCCAAAGACGGACGATGAGGTTCGTGATACGTCGAAGGTCCCCTATGACAGTGCAGTGCGGTGTCTAATGTATGTCATGGTATGTATAAGGCCAGAACTAGCACAAGTTGTTAGCATGGTGAGCAAGTTCTTTTCGAATTTGGGTCAATGGCATTGGGATGCAGTCAAGTGGATTATCAGGTACTTGAACGGTACAACCAGATATGGCATTATGTTTAGTAGACAACAGGGTTCACCTCCTTGAATGCAAAGAAACCAAGCTCTGATACCACTGTTAGGGAATAGGTGGGTTATAGAGGTGATGTCCAAAACACAATGGTCCAAAAAAAAAACCCTTCCCCAAGTCCAATCAACTTTAAGTAGAATAATTACTTATCCAAAAACATAAATAGATAACAACCAAACACACAAAATCAACGACATAATCACAAAGAGAACACCAAGATTTATGTGAAAAACCCTTCGGAGTGAAGGGAAAAACCACAGGATTGAAGTCCACTTCCAATATTCTACTATTTCAAGTTAATAGGTTACAATAGGTCTTTACTAGTTAAAACTAGAGGCATACATAAAAACCAATCAACAAAAATCACAAATTCTTGGCATAGAAAAATAATATGAGCCATTACCATCAAGGTGGAATCAAACTTGAATGAGAAATGGAGAGGTCTCACCCAAAAACAGGGGCTTCTATCCAAGCCATGAAACCAAAGTTAAAAAGCTTAGAATGAAAATTAGGCCAACTAAAATGCAAAAGGATGAGTCACAAAAAAACTATCAAAATTTCGACTCAATCGGACAAGAAATCACCATCCGATCTCCATGATCAAGCTAACGACGCAGGCACCTTCAATCTTGAATTTTCAGCAAAAAATTTTCTTCTCTCCCTCACTCTTTCTTAGTTGTCCCAAGGATGCACAAAACTCTATTTTTTTCTACAAAAATAGCTTCCCAAAAAAAATATTTATTTACTTCTCAAAAACGACCCTCCATATTCCAAAGAAAACTACACTCAACTAATAAAGACCCACTCCTTTCCAAGACAACAAAGAGGGTACCAAAGCACAAAGGCTCTTTACTTCCACTTGGATACGAATTTTACTTGGGCATTGACCAAGACTTCCAAGAGAATCTTTTATACATGTAGGTCATTCTCCACATAGGAGGGAAACCCAACAAATTTGTTAGCACTGAAGGAGTCTGTAGGTGAGCTTGATGCACATGGGTGAGCACCAATTTGACCCAAAGGTTTAAGCCTATTAGGTCTTGGGTCCAACAATGTATATAAGTACCCATCATCCACTCAATTTTTCCAATGTGGGACAAACTCACAAGTGAAATTCTAAAAAATATCCCCCTCACTTGTGAGTTCCAATTGCTCCCCTCGAACGGAATATGTCTCCCTCACGGGAGTAAGCTCAATTCTTCAACAGTTACTCAAGTGGGCCTTACTACTGCGTCTTACATGCCTCAGGTTGCATTTCACATGCCTCTGAACCAATCCTACCTCCCACGTCTTCCTATTTGGATCCATCTTCTAGGTCTAGATGATCCTTATTGGCCTCAGTCACACACTTGGTCCTTCAACTGTTAGCACATCAAGAGAATTAGCTTCTTGCCTTGACTTTTATGATGTCACTCACCCAAAGTTACAAAACATCGACTCTGATACCACTCTAATAGTACCGGAGAAGTCCATGGGTGAGTTTGATACACATGAGTGAGCTCCAATGTGGGATAAACTCATAATTGGAATTCTCAACAATAAGAGTGGCACATAGATTTTGTAATAATTTGTTTGCTTGACCTATGTCCACTCCCCAAATCAACATGTTTGAAATTTTCACTAATAACTTTAGTAATACAATTTCCAAGACAACCGTATCAACAACCCATATCATAGCAACAAGGACAACAAAGCACTACGGGGTTAACACAACCTCAACCATAGGGCCCTTTGGCCAATCTCAATGTCATAGCACCCTGGGACACACAACCCATCGGGATTACACCCAAATAACACACAGTGCTTAGTGCACCAGGACACATGTCCCACCAAGAGTACACCCAAATAAAGAATAAAAGTATTACTGTAAGAACCCGATTTGGTACAAGACCAAACCGTTGACAGTTTCAGGCAGGCTGAGGTCTTTAAGTTGCGAGAAAGCTAATATTTTTTTTGGTTCTCACTCTCTCTCTTAGGGTTTTCTCTCTTTCTCCCTCTTCCTTTTCCTATAATTTGTGTCCCACTCTCTTTCACCCAAATTCTCTCCACTCTCACTCCCCGATCCTATCTCTCTCCTTCCCAATTCTCTCTCTCTCTCTCTCTCTCTCTCTCTCTCTCTCTCTCTCTCTCTCTCTCTCTCTCCTCGACAAGGTTTAAGAAACTGGGGTTTCATCCTCTGAACGTTGCAGGCACGATTTTAGGAACTTGGTAGGCCTATCTTCTAGAATAGGTAAGGGGAATAGATTATGTCAGTTTATTTTGAAATTGAACCGATTAAACTTGAGTATTTGGATACAAAAATATTATATTGGATTTTTTGAATGAATCGGGCGGTTGGAAATTATTGATTTTGATTTATTATAACGTATTTGGGGAAAGTTAAAGTGAGTAGGGTGATCATCTCCTTTTTCTTGTAAAAATATGTATTTTGAGTTAAATTAAAACTGTAGAGGTGATCATACCTTTATTTTCAATAAAATAGACTGAGAATATTATGATATACTTTCTATGGACAGTTTAGTAGATTATGATATTAACACTCAAATGGTGTGGCATGAGAATAGTTTATTTGCATAATCTAACTTGTTGGAATTACTACAGTATTGTATGGCGAAAAATGTGGTATTATACTGACTTCTCAAATTGTTGGGAATAATGCGGATATTATGAATTGGACGGTTTAATACCGATCCCGTGGATGGTTGGAAAATTGTGGAAAGATTATTGCAAACTATGTGTTAAGAAAATGAGATGATTTTATTGTTTTATTATGTAGATTGCAATATATGGTTTAAGAACCCTGAAGGACTAGGTGTGTTGAAAGCTCGGTACCGCAACTAGTGAGATTACTAGTGCAGCCACACTGTTGTGGAAGTGTGGGCAGTGGATAATCGATTTGGCTTGAGAAGGGTTATGTACCCTCCTGGGTCCAAACCAAGATGTGGTAGGCAAATCATACTTGCGGACGTGTTACTTTGACTTAGCTGTGGTTTGATCAATCAAGCTAAGTCCAGTTTTCGAATCGCACAACCCGTTATAGGGGTTAAACATGTCTTTAGTCCAAATGAGGAGTTGTTCTCTGCATATTTGTATATTTATGTAATTGGGGCTATTACTGAGCCGAAATTATGTTTTGAAGGAAAATACGTATTTTAAATTATATAGGTGTGAGTACTGTTTACAAATGTCATGTTAGTTAAAGTTAAATTAATGGATGTATATTGCTTACACTAAAACTCATGTTAGTCACACATTGATAATAATCTATTCCTTCTTACTGAGAGGTGTCTCAACCCAATAATCATTTCATATATCAGGACATACAGGGAATCAAGCTTTGCGAGCTTTGGGAAAGGGTGAGATAATATAGTTTAGAGTAAGTGTTTTTAAATTACTGAATTAATTATGTTTCTATATCTCTTGGGTTGTAATATTGTTATTTGGAGACACCTATATGTTTGTGATGGTTTAGTACTCTGGTATAGTATTCGAGATTTATATTATTTCCGCTACTTGGATTGAATTAATGTACACTACAAGAAAAAAAGGTATGATTTATTTTATGTTAAACAGGATAATGTATGTATAAGCGTTATTGTAGGTTATAGGATATGTAGTATTTTGGTTTCAGGAGAATTTTATTTTATGTATTTGTAATCTCCCAGAACCCTGAATGTAACCACGGTATTCCTTCGCCACAAATGAGGGTAAGTAATAAATAAGTAATCTATTTTCCTCAAAGGATGGTGTTCAATACAGATAGTAAATTTCAATGACGAAATTTTTTAAGGAGGGGAGAATGTAGAGACCCTAAGAATTATAGTAATTAAATAATAAAAGAAATAAGAGAAAAGGATTTTTCTAAGGGGGCTCAGCAAGAACTCGTCGACAAGCACAGAATATTCGTCGACGAGTGGCTTCTTGGGTACGTCAACGAGGACACGTGTCTTGTCAACGAAGAGAAACCAAAAGGGGTTATATTAGAGCTTGAAGTTCGTCGACGAAGGTTGTGAGCTCGTCGACGAACTCCCTTCTTGGACTCGTCAACGAGGTGACGTGTCTCGTTGAAGAGGCCGCACTTTATGAATAAGCTTAAATCGAAAATCAACGAGAAATTTAAATGCAAATTTTCCTTCTCTCTCTAAAAATTGCCCTCCTGAATTCTCTCTACATTTCTAGCTTCATTCTTTGCCGGTTTGACGATCAGAAGCCACCACGCTACTCCTAGGAAGATTCTCTACAAGTCTGATGGAGTAGATTGTTGGTTATGCTAACTTAGGCACCATCCCAAAATTTGGGTAGGTTGGTTATTTTAAGTTTTATAAGGTATTTGGTATTTTTGGACTGAGGAAAATGTATTAGGTGAGTTAATACTAGAGTTTCATGGGGGAAATGTGAATTTTTGTGTGTTGAGCTGGGAACACACACGGTAGCAAATTTGGTTATTTTTGTGGGCTTCTCAGTAACTTAGGTAAGAGGAGAAATTAAGTCAATATTTTCATGAAATTATTTATTATTATACAACATTTATTTTCAGAAATTACATATGATATAATACAGTGTTTGGGAATACTACTGTGAACAGAGAAATGAATTTTATACATTTTAGCAGAAAACATGGTTTCAGTTCAGATTTTATATTTAGAATAATATTCGCATTTGTGTGGTATGAGTATGATTTTCTATGAAAATTATGTTATACCAAAATATTATGATCTCTTAGAATAAGCATATTATAATAGTTTTCAAAAAAACCATAAAAATAGTACAGGAACTATAATTTTTAAATAATACGAAAATAGTGCAGAAATATCAAGATTCAGTATGTTATGTTTTATGCTGGCGCAAGCGCTGTGATTTATACTATATGATATATCAACATAGATGTCATGATGTATACGATATGATATGCCGGCGCAGATGTCATGATTTATGTCGGCTTAGATGCTGTAAATATGTATGTTATGTCAGAATTCATGAAAATATGATCATGTTAGATATTTTTATAAAATATGAAACAGTTATGTATCAGTATTATGAAATGTATTATATGTTATCAGAACCTAGATGACTTAGTTTATTTTCACGAAGCACGGTACCATAACTATATGTTTAAGATTATGTTTATGTTAGTGCTACCACACATCTCAGATAGAATGTGGGATATGGCAGTCGATGTGGCTTCATGGTAGTGTAGGTGTCCCACTGGCAGTTCAGACTAGGTGGGGCAAGCCCATCGTTCTTACAGACTTATGTTTGACTTAACGTGGTTAGCCAGCCATTGCTAGGTCCTGCCTTCAAGCCGCACATTCCTGTCATGTGGGGGGTAAGACATGACACCAGCTAGCTATCCATCCTTGGTATTATTTCAGTATTGTATAGTTATATAAGATGATTCACATGTACAGAAATTTAGTATGTTATATTATGTTATGTCAAATCATGTTTTATTCAGAAACTATACAAGCAGTTTTACATGTTATACAATTAAGTACAATCCATGTTTATGTCACAATAATACTCATGTTGCCACACACTGATGTTAGTTTATCTCCCTTACTGAGAGGTGTCTCATCCCAACATTACAAACATTTTAGGAAATATAGGTAAGAGAGCGAATAGAGCCCCGCAACAGTAGAAGTTGGCTGAGTTACCCTGTCGAAAGGGTAAGTAGTCAAGCTAGGGTCAAATGGGTTTTTGGATTGAGACCCTAGGATACTTTTTGGTCTTCTTGCGGATGATTGTATATATATGTATATATATATATATATATATATATATATATATATATATGATAGACTCAGTAGAACTCTCGTATTGTGTTTGGTGTTATATAGTATGTATGTAATTCTTATGTTTTCTGCTGCTTAGGTATCGGAGATGTATGACAGGTATATCCCTAGTACCTATAGGTCCAGGTTGATCATGATTAATTCAGTTTTAGTGGGTTGTCAAGGTTATTATAAATGCTGTTATATGGGAAAAAAATATAACGAAAATAAGCAGGTCGTTACAATATATATATACCTTGTAAAAGAATGTGAAATTCCTTCCTGGCCAATCAGGAAGTGAATTCCAAATAGCGACGCCCCTCCTGCGCCAACTTTTATTCTCTCTCTCTCTCTCTCTCTCTCTCTCTACTTTCTCTTTTCTTAACCACTCTCTCTTTCTCTCCTCAATTTCTTCTCCGATTCTCGGGCTGTTAAAGAATGGAAAATACCATTGGGCTCCATTCTCCGCCACCGACATTTTTACCGGAGCGAATTTGTCATAGGAGCAACGTAGGCATATCCCCTTGGGTAAGGTAAATTCTCACTTTACCTCAATTTTTCTTAAATCCTAAGTCAAATGGATGATCAGACACCACCACGAGAATATAGGGATGATTCTCTACAAGTCTGGTGGAGCGGATTTCTCGTGGGGTCGTCATAGGCATAGCCCCAAAATTAGGATAAGGGGGTTATTTAGAGATTAATTTTTATTTAATTATTGTAGATTTGGAAATGTTAAAATATTGGGCATTTTGGGATTGAACTAAGATTATTAAATTCAGGGTTCGGGTGAGTGTCACGGGTATGATTTCGTGATCCCTACAGGCGTAGTTCAGGAAACCAGGTAAGGGAATAGATTAAGTCAAGTTTTTCAGAAAATTTAATTTTGATTATTCATTATATGTTTTAGAAATGTTATGTATGATATAATTAGTTTTGGGAAATACTGATGTTGAATTGAATAAATCATGATTTTATATTTAATAATATTTTATCAATAAATTATGTTTTTTTTAGGCCAGATAATATTATATAGAATTACTCACTCGTGTGGCATGAGTAAAAATTGAATGTATTAACAGTATATCAGAATATGTTTATATTTCATGGAACAAACATAATATTACAGTGATTTTAGAAAGATGATAATCAGTACAGAAATTAAGATATTTTTCAATACATTATGATATGATAGTCGGCGCAAATGTCGTGATAGTATAGCCAGCGCAAATGCCGAGATATGATAGCTGGCACAAATACTGAGATATGATAGCCAGCGCAGATGCTGAGATATGATAGTCGGCGTAGATGTTGTGATCAGTATTATTATGATGTTATGATTCAGAAAAATATGAAATAACTGTTTTATTTAGAAATATATAAAAGTTAGATTCTATTTCAGGAATATGATAATGTTATTTATGCACAGAAATATATATTATGTGAAATGTACTAGATAGTATCAGAACCCAGATGGTTACTCGTGTTAAAAGGATGGTACCATAGCTAGCTATTCAGATCGGTGTATTAGGATACTCACTGAGTGCTGACCCCCAGAGGTTGTCAGTGAGTAGGCTAGGCGGACCAGATTGGGTATAGCCGATAGTGCAACCACACTAGTAAGGAAGTGTGGGTCGGTGGCCGATTAGCCCGTAAGTGTAGGCAGTGTAGTAGGATACCTGCTGTGTAGTAGGCTGGGCAGGCTAGGTTGGGTGGGCAATCGTATATAGTTATGTTATGTTTGACTTAACCTGGTAGGCTAGCCAGCGTTAAGTCTGACCTTCAGGCCGCATAACCCAGATCATAAAGGGTGGGGTCATGATACACAAACATCTAGGGTATAATCTCAGTATTATAAAGATTTAACAGACAAATTAAATGTTACGTAAATTCATTATGATTATGTTTATAAGTACAAATTTCCATGTATTATCAGTTACAACTTAAGTTATACTACAATCAAATTATTTGTTGTATATGTTTATAATATGATGAACTCATGCTGTCATACACTGATATTAGTCTATTTTCCTTACTGAGAGGTGTCTCACCCTAACATTACAAATATTTCAGGAAATTTTGATAGACGAGTGGAGTGAGCTCCATAATAGAGGAGTTTGTAGATACTACCCAGTTGCAGGGTAAGTAGTTGGGTCAGTCTCATGATGGATTTTCAGGGTATATATGTGTATATGTAGAAATAGTGTGACTTTGGTATTGTATATATGTAAAGTGCATTTTGGTTCCGCTGCTTAGGTAATACATATGTATAAATAGGTAAATTCTCGGTACCTATGGGTCCAGGTTGATTTTAACTATATATTATGGTATCAGAATATTATTTGAGTAATAATATTTTATTTTTAAAAAAATGATTCTAAAGTCAGGGTGTTATAATAAGTCACAGTGTAAACGATTAAAAGACATGACACAACGTTCATCATTTAGAGAAAAAGGTAAACGATGGCTTTTGCCAAGTCTACAACCAACACAAATTTCAAAATCAATGTTCACCAATTTATTACTACAAGAAATAGATCCTAGTCTAGAAAGAGAAGCAACGGTGCGATAATGTGGATGACCAAGACGAGCATGCCATAAACGAACAGAGGCTTGCGGTGAAGAGGATGTGGTGGACACAAAAACATGATGATGTTGATCCAACACATAGAGACCATTTTCAAATCTTCCAACTCCTAGTACCATTCTTGTGACCCGATCCTGTATGGTAAAACCAGAGGAAGAAAAGGTAACAAAACAATTATTGTCTTTAGTCAGTTGACTAATCAAAATAAAATTTTTCTTAATGCAAAAGAAAAACTAAGACATTTGATAGAAGAAGGGGACTAGACGAAACAACAGATGAAATGGAACCAGCATGAGAGATAGCTAAAGACTGACCATTTCCAACCATGACACGTTCATTACCAGAGTAGATATCCGGTTGATCCACACCCTCGGTGTCACTGGTCATGTGGGATGTTGCACCAGAGTCAGGGAACCATGTAAAGCCATTTGGAACTTGAATCGAGTAGGTGGAAAAAGCTTCAAAAGATTGGCTGATTGCTTCTTCTTGAGTTTCAAGAAGGTCCAGCAACGTTTAGCCAAGTGTCCCTCCTTGTTTCACAACTGACAGTAAAGAGAGGAGGCAAATGATGGCTTCAAATTGGCAGAAGTTGTAGAAGAAGAGGAAGACCAATTTTTCCCTTTCTTGGCCCTTGCTGCTTTGGAAGCCTGCTGCAATAAGAAGAGTTAGAAGACGAGTGGGAAATGGATCTTTCAAAAATCTCATGACTAAAAGCTTTCGGAACAATCTCAACAAAGGAGGGTAGCGGAAGCCGTGACATCATGGTGGTAGAAAAGATCTTGTAGTTGGGTCCCAATGCTCGTAAATACTAGTGGACTTTATCTGTGTCGTCAATGGGATGACCAATAGCAACCAGTTTATCACAAAGACCTTCGAAGGTACAGGAAAACTCAGTAATGAACTAAGAGCCACGTTGCATTAGTTGGAGTTCATCATTGAGTTGCAATTCCCAGGTCTTCGACCGATGGGAGAATGAGACTTCAGGAGCATGCCAAGCCTCATGAGAATAACGTAAACCCAGTACCTCACTCATAGACTCCTCTGTAAGAGAAAAGTAAAGTAAATTGAGTAACGTTTGATCGATATGTAGCCAAGAAGTGTACCCCGGATTTGGCTTGGTGATTCCACCAGAGGCACTAATCGTGGTCAGGGGAGCCACGATGGTACCATCCAAATAACCAAAAAGCTCTTACCTAACTAACAGAGGAACAAACTGATTTTTCCACAATAGATAATTGGAGGAGGTTAGTTTAATGGTGAGCATATGCACCATGGTGTTGAGCAGAAGAGTAGGAGAGGAAGAAGCCGAATCAATCATTATAGAATCAAAGAAAAAACCTTACTTGATACCATAAAGATGTTTAATAAAACAGAGAGTAATGGCTAAAATCCTCCTTAACCATAGGGAGGAGATAACGTCTTATATATATAGAATAATTACACTTGTGTGTTCCTATAAAATAGAAAAGAATCAAAATATAAAATTCAAAATATATTTACATATATCTACAACTATATAGTGAAATCAAAATTGATTTAGCAAATATCATGAAAAATGTTCATTTTCCCTTATCAGTATCCTTGAATCCACACCCCCTACAAAACTGGAGGGGCCGTGCTGCTGCTGTGTGTGGACGGCAGAGGGGCTCGGGCTCATTTGTGCCGCTGCGTGCTGCCAGAAATTCTGCGTTGCTGCCAGAGATGCTGTGTGCTGCCGGAGTGTTGTGCTGGCTGCCATGCTGCTGGAATTCCTCCTCCAATAATCTGCAAACACAACCATTGAAAAAAATAAAAAACCCAAAGTCCCCCATATTCAGCAATAAAAAATTCATCCTCTGTGCTGTGGCAGCAATAAAAAAAATCAAGACAGCAATTAAAAACAAATTGTGCTCTCCTCACTTCCCTTTATATATATATATAACTCCAAGAAACCTATTGTGCTGTGCTTTGGCAGCAATACAAAATTCCAAGACATTCCGGCAGCATTTAAAAAAGAAAAATCAAGGAGGGATGTGTTGTGCTCTCCTCACTTCCCTTTTTTTATTATTATTTTTATTTGTTTCCTGCGTAGAGCATGCATTATTTTTATTATTATTTTTTGTTCAGGTGCAACACAGCAGAATTCCCAGAAACATCTGAACTTTTTACTTTAATTTTTTTTTGTTGTACTTGTATAAAAAAATTATTATTTTTTTATTGTAATTGTATATGTACCTTAATAAAAATTCCTTTTGTAATAATTGGCCTCGAGACAAAACGGTGTATCAACGTGTTATATAAATCAAAATTATTCTCACATTTTGATATTTAAAAACAGGCGTATTGTACATTAAATCATGGGATTTTCATTTAAAAACATAACTTAAATTTTAATTATAAAATTTAAACTCACATTACAGAAGTATTGAATTTAATTTCAAGTAAAATTCTTAACTTACAAATAATCCTTAAAAATCTCTAAAACAATATAATTTTTTTTTTGGAAACAAGGTCATTTAAAAAATTACAAAAATTTAATATAATATTTTAAAAATTAAGTTCCTTATTTGAGAAATATGGTGTGATCCTAAGAGGGGGGGGGGGGGTGAATTGGGATTTAAAAATATTTTTCTAATTTAAACTGATTCACCACATTCAATCTCATTTAAGAATTAAAGCGTGTATGAAAAATAAGAATGACAATAAATAAATATTCATACACATGCAAAAATTAAAAGTGCGGAATTTAAATAACATAGAGACACACACACACACACACATACACTCACACACACACACACACAAAAGATTTGTTATTGAGGTTCGACCAATCCTGTCTACGTCTCCACCTTGAGCCAAACCAACTTAGAGGATTCTACTACCTTTGCTTACTTACCGAGTGGAGTGAGACCGTTACAACCTCTTTTTACAGAGCGAGGTAAACCTCAACTCAAATTTCAGGGCTGAGCCACAACCTACAACTATACCTTACAGAACGGTGCTCCTAATTCTCCTAATCGGGTCTGAACCAATTCGATGCACGTTACAGGCCAGTGTAATCATTTTCCGACCATACGCCGGGAATACAAGAATAATAAAAATTTGCTTACAAAAAGAATAATTCTTAGATAAGCAGAGATGTATACAATGAAAGCTCTAATATGCACTCTCAAATGATTTAAAAATGAAACTTAATAGAGTTATGATATTTCTCTCAAAAATATTTTTTAATAAAACATGAGAGTATGGAAAATGATTTTTTTTTTTAAATGACCTTTTTAAACACTTTCAAAAACTAAAAGACTTCCAAACAAAATATATTGAATTGAATATGTGTTTTAACCTTTTCTCAAGAAGCTTGTCAATCGAAATGTACATCAATTAATACATGCTCAAAGCTTACTTAAATACCCCAAAGAATTTCTCCAAAAAAATATTTTTCAAATAAAAGAATAGGAGAAACAAAGGGATTTCTTTTCCAAATGATTGACCTTCAAAAATAAGGCTTTCAAGCTATATACATGAATGATGATATAAGCTTGAGTTTTTTCAAATAAAACCCCAATAATATTTTTCTCTGAAAAGATATTCAAGAAGAGTAGGAGAAATATGCACTTTGATTTTCAAAATAATAAGGAGGCTTTCAAGTTATATATTATGAAAGTGAATATTAGCTTAAGCCCTCCAATAAACCCTTAAAAGGTTTTCCCCCAAAAATAATTTTTCAAATAAAAGGAGTATGAGAGAAATTTAAGCTTTGAAAATTATACAAAGGCTATCAAGTAATATATATGCTCAAGCATTTTTAAAACAAAACCTCCCAAAATAATTTTCTCCAAAATTTTGTTCAAATGAAGAGTAGAGGAGAAACTTTGGTATTTGGAAAACATGAAAATAAAATGGCTCTTAAGCACAATATATTTATGAAAGATAATATATGCTTAAGCCTTTTAAAACAAAATTACCCCAAGAAAAAAGAAAGCTTTGAAGCAAGAATATATGAGTTGATATGTACTCCAAGCTTTCTTTAATAACCCACAAGATTTTCTCTCAAAAAGAATTTTCAAAATGAAATAGTAGGAGAAATATGAAATTTAAAGCACAATGGGGTATAAAAAATGAGGGAGAAACAAATAATAAGCAAGTATACTTTCAAGGGGTTTTTTTCACCTTTTACAAGTTTTTGGGGTTGATATTTATAGGTTAAAACCAAAACTAGCCGTTTTATGGCCGTTGAGGAAAGATATAATATTATATTTTAAAAAAACTAGTCATTTTTGCTCATTGGGGCGCTTTCTACGCGAACACCCTACCGTTTTTTGGGCATAACTTTTATTATAGAACTCCAAATTAGACGTTATTGGAATCAACATAAAGTTAAGATAAAATTTCACAACTTTTATGTTGAACACTTTTTAAGATAGAAAGTTATGGATTGATAAAAATGTCCATCAATTAGACAGAAGAAACATGAAGGGAATTTTTCTGCTACATACACCTTTCAGTGTTTTGATCATAACTTTTTCCATACTACTCCAAATTAGACGTTCTTAGTATTAACAGAAAGTTAAGAAAAAATCCAACAACTTTCATGTTGAACATTTGTTAAGATAAGAAGTTATGAGTTGAGAAAAATGCTCATTTATACTATCCAATCAGCTGGCCGGTCAACTGATCCCTTTATAAAAATTAGTTTTTGTTTTTCTTTTAACTTCAAAACAATTTTAAAACATTTGTATAAGTTAAGCATTTTATGAAAAATATTTTTCATGTTACTTGGAGGTCCTATGGTCAATCTAAGGTCATATTTGAGTTTCAATTAAATCATATGTAATGCATGCACAATTAATCCCTAATTATTATTACAACCCAAAAATTAAACAAGTCTTCACGCTTTTGCTCCTCGAACACACCATGGAATGCGCCGAGGTCTGCTCGTTTAGGCGCTCTTATGGCTTCCATTAGGCATCCGTTACTTTTGCTTCCTGAGATGTAAACTTGTTTACACTCAATGCACAAATGAGATGCTTGTTATTTGTCATAATCAAAACAGGGATCAGACTCAAAAAGTCAATAATTATTTCCTACAAACACCCAAAAAATTAAAATAATTATATTATAAGATAAATATATTAATATCTCTACTACATAAGTATGACTTTTACCATTTTAGATTCCGTATAGACATGTTTAGATTAGTTTATTTGGATTATTGTACTGGTTTATTTTTTTTATTGTTGTTGATGTTTGGGATGATTTTTATAGTTTATATGTAAATCTCATTTGTCCTACTTATAATCATGGTATTCCTCCACCATAAGCGAGGGCTATCAATAAAATTGGGGTTTCGTAAAAAAAAAATGTCTTTTATCGTTTTACACAGCAATATTAATTACATAAACTCAAACCAAATTTTTATTTTTATGTAAAATAATTTAAAATTTTATTGGACATGACAATTGAAAAATTATAAAAGTATTTTGTAATTGGTTTTATTATTATTTTTAAAAATTTTGTATGTTTTTATTTTAATTAAATTTAAATTCGTATGATAATTTAATTTTTATTTTAATTCAAAAGTGTATAAAATAAATAATTTAATTTTAAAAAAATATTTTTGAATATAAAAATTTCTAGCAACATGTTGTCAAAACAACTGAAAACCATAAATTTTGGTTTTCAGTTTTTTGGCAAACAGTTAAAAATCAATCATAAAAATAGAAAACTAACAACATAAATAAATTTATTTTTATAATATATTTCTTTAATGTGGAGAAATATAAACAGAAAACAGAAACAATACCAAACAAACCCTAAAATTTTCAATTCTAGCATCTCTTTGTTGGAAGTATGTAAGCAAAGACACGAGAGTTTTTCATGACAAATTCAAGTATGCCACTATTGTCAACAGAAATTCCCTAAAAAAAAATTTTCATTGGAGCCGAAAAACTTTGATTTCTACTCCATGAATTTGGGAAGATTTTTTACTCCTTTGTGCTAATGTTGTGTAGTAACTACCATTGAGACTTTCGGTTCTCCTTGTTTGCATTGTGTTCTCTTTCTCTCAATCTCCTTGCTTGGGAGTTGCATCCTTTGAATAATTTTTTTTACCTCTTAAAAAAATCATGTATAACTAACTCAATAAACTTTAATTATTTTGTTAGAATTTTACTAATCCTAAATTTTATTAATGAAAATTTAATTATTAATTAACTAATATGTGGACATGAATTAGTTAAATTATGTGGTAATGCAATGACCAAATAGATAAAATTAAGTATGATGTCATACGTGGATGTGGGTGTTATACACATGCATATTCTCGATGTTTTTTCTGAGTACAACACTTTCCTAAGAATTTTTCTTTTTTCTATTTCATTTTTTTCTCTCACACTTTTTCTTTCTAACTGTTGTAGCTAAAATATTTACTTGGATATTTTGACTTAATAACAATTTGGAGCACCTAAAACGAGAGAGCAAGAAAGACTTGGAGGACCTAAAGTGTACTCTAGCATATCACTCTGATGCTTAAATCAAGAAAATGGAAGGGTAAGAAAAAAAAAAATGACAACAATATATAAGATGAATTGTTATTAGATGATCTTATCGCTCCTCAAAGTGACTCTTTCATAGCGGTACATGTCTTCCTCTCATCAATCTTATTATTAAAAAGAATTATGAAGGATCTATTTATGGGAGGTTATATATTAGATTTTTAGACCTTTACAGGAGAGTTACAAGAGTTTATTATCCCCTTTAATTCCCCTTAATGGCCTTTTGACCTTTTTTAATTTTGAACCAACATTTTGTACCTTTTCACTAACTAAACAAGCAATTATTCCCTATATCCTTTTATCAATCTTTCTCCCCCTTACTCCATTCTCTTCCTCACATTCTTAGGTGCTATTTTCTATTTCCTTTAACCTCACTTATAGTACACACCCTTTCTAGTTTTTCTTAAGCCAAATCCACACACAAAACACTTTTTTGATTTTTGAAATGGCACACGTTGATTTTCAAAAATACAGATCTTGATTTTCTCAAATGCATAAAAATATCTTTGTTCCACAATGCTAAAAACTAATTTTGTGAAGCACATCTAGATTATTGAATCCCCATAACATATGATTTTCCAAAACACCTTTTTTTGTATTTGAGAGTTTGAATTTCAAGACTTGGATTTGGTTTTATTTGAATTTGAACAAAATGTAATACAAAATTATATTTACCTTCATCCAAATCCAGATAAATTCAAATTCTATACTCAAAATTAATTATGCTCCCAAACACTACCTTTATGATTTTTTTCAAAACACTTACTATACTAATTTTACGACATATTTTGAAAACACACTCATACATTCACATTCTATAATTTAAAAAAGCAATCATCTATGTTGGCCTAACAGGGCTTAATGTCATTTTGATGATAACAAATCAAGGTTACTTAACATAGTTGTTTGAGTTAAGTTTCAGGGCTTAAGTGTTTTTATAAACTCGAGTGGATAAGCTTGAAGAGTTTGAATGAAATTCATACTTAAAGCTATGAGCCATGATGGATATAAAACTTCAAGCCATAAGGGATATGAAGGTTATTAAAGATTCACTTAAAACTCAAAAGAATATTAAAAGATTCATCACATGAAGACTTAGACTTTTAGACAGTTTTATCTTGTGAAAGTCTCATGTAAGTACTCCAAATTTCAATATTGATTATTGAAGCTCTTAAGATAAATCATTGACTTGGAGACCTATTTTTATACATGGAAAATATTTTCATAAAGTCTCAAATAAGTTTTCCAGGTTATACATTTAAATTTTGGAATCAAACTTTGAAAAACATTAAGTGGCCAAGTGGTCAGGCGACTGATGGTTAATCATCATGTGACCGGTATGCTGCTGGTGTTGTTAATGGACGAACAGTATAGGAATAGGCGATTGACCTATTGGACCTAGTTGACTGACCTAGTACTGATTTTCAGAAGGTGCTAATTTTAAAAGAGCTCAGACGAATGACCCCACGTGTCCAGTCGACTGACATCTATGTTTTAAACTTTTAACAGCACTGATAGAGTTTCCAAATTTAATTTCTTGGTTTCCAAACTTAGAAAAAACTTGGGGAAAATGGTAAGAAACCCTTTTCGCAAATTAGGTCAGCTCACAACACATATATGAATTAAATTTTTTAGTTATACTGCTGAAAGTTTTCCTGAATAGCAGTTGTGATATTGCTGAAATTCTCACATGAAATTCTGATTTGTTCTACTGAAATCCACACGTCTTAATAAAGTCTTAATAAAAATACTAGTGATATTATCTTGAGCTTCAACTTCTATATTGATTTTCATTGAAGTATATTGATTCTAACTTGTACAAATTTGCTCTAACTGAGAGTATTCCATTGTACAAACAAAAATTGCTTCTTGTTTTTGTTTTTGACGATTCAGGGTATTTGAATCGTTGCCTAGAAAGAGGGTTGTTCTAGTTAGAGTGGCGGCTCCACCTTGAACAGAGAGAGGCTTACTTTACCTAGTAACGAAGTGGAAAGGTAATCCTCACAACGGGTTGCTTGAGGCAAGGACGTAGGCTGTTGGCCGAACCTTGTAAAAAATCTTGTGTTCAGCTCTTCTTCCCTTAACTCTTTACATTCTTGCAAGATTATAACTTGTGTGCATGTTTATTTAATCATTGAGAACTTGCTGGATATTAGGAATTTGCTGAATATTGATTTTGTTTGTATTTGAATCAAGGAACTATATTGGTTGTGTTGTTCGATTGAAAATTCAGACCAGCTTTGATTACTGAATCTTTGAATATACAGCAGAGGTAAAACTAAAAAGTAAGGTGTACTCCTAAGAGGGGGGTGAATTGGGATTTAAAATTTTCGTTTAAACTCATTTTATAAATTCTTTCTCAACTAATTTTTGAATTCAACAAACACACATGTAAGGTTTGATTTTCAATCTCAAATTCAGCCAAGACACAATTTAACCAAAAACCAATAGAACGATTCAATCAATCAAGATAATGCTTCACGATGTGAATTGCTATAACTATTTCAGCCAGTTTCCAAGATTCAATCTTTTGATGTTGAGTTGTAGCTAATGAATGACCTGTTTAATAAACGTACTCCCTTAGAAGGTTTCCGAAAAATTCAATCAATGTACTCCCCTTTTGAGGTTTCTACAATTCCCAATTACAAAGTTATTTCCAAAAATTTAAATAAACATCCATGCAGTTTATATGTGTTGAAATTTAAAGAGAATAGGGAAGAGAGTAACACCGAGATTTTTATGAGGTTCAGCTATACCTGCCTACGTCCTCGCCTTAAGTACACCACCCAAGGATTGCACTATACCACTCCTTTAATCGGGTGGAGCAAACTGTTTACACTCCTTCAAATAGGATAGAGCTCTCCTCTCCAAGCGATATCCCACGCTTGGTATGACGATTCAACAACCTAAACCGTTAAAAAACAATAGCAAGAACAAGAACAAGAACAAATTCTTGTGTACAAAGACGCTCTCACAATAGAGTTGATTAGTACAAATTAAAGCACTAATATACTTCAAATTAAATATCAATAAATAATGAATTTTAAGCTTAAGAAATTTATCACCGGGTTCTTCTTTTGATTGAAGGAATTTTAGTAAGAGCATAAGAATTGAGTGGTTGCATCAGTAGAAAAAAAGTATTACTTTTATCAAGGATGTGTGAGCAAGAGAGCTTTTGAAGAGTATGAGAATTAGAGACTTTGAATACTTGATTGTAAGTAGTTGATGTAAAAATCATTAGGTTTAGGGGATATATATATATATATATATATATATATATATATAGAGAGAGAGAGAGAGGAAAAAAGTGATTTTCGTGTTCCCCAAATGACTTGGAGTGTTTCCTAAGTTTTCATAACGTTTAGATTTGAAAAACTTATTTTTAGAAACTTCCCATTGCATTTTACATTTGAATTTCCCGAAGGGTCATTCGACTGAACTTTAGGGTTAGTCGCCTAAAATTTTAAAATTTAGCACAATTTTAAAGTCAGAATGGGGCCAGTCGCCTGATCTTACAGGGTCAGTCGACTGAACCTGTTCTGTTTCCCAAATTTATTCAGCATGAAAAGGTCAATCACCTAACCAGTCAAGGTCAGTCGCCTGAACAGTTAAAACTCATATGCTTGTTTTCTTTTGTTTCCAAAAACTCTTTTATACTTTCCATATTACCTTGAGACTTTGAAAAATATTTTCCAGATTTTTCAAACTTTGGTCTCTAAGTCAATGATTAAATTCTAAGAGCTTCAACACATCTATATTGAAATTTAATTCTAAAGTACTTACATGAGACTTTTTTAAACTTAAAATATTATAAGCACTCTAAGTCTTCATGCTTGTCTTTCCTTGAGTCCGTTTTGACTTCAAGTTTCAATATATTTGAGCTTCCTCAAAGTTATCTATATTTGAATCCACGCTTCAATATCCTTTAAGATTTCATTTTATTTTCCTTAAGTATAAGCTTTTGCTTTCAATAAGGCTTGTGAGCACTTTGATTTTGAATTCATATGCTTGATTTCCCGAAACATCATCACTTAACCAAAACATGTTAAGTTTCCTTTATTTGTTGTCATCAAAATAAGATTCATAAGCCTTGTTAGGCCAGCAATCTCCACATTTTTTATGATGACAAATAAGGAGCAAAAATGAGTGAACCCTGACAAGACTCCCCCTTACAATAAGCATAATCTTAACAATATTTGGAAAGTAAATTAATTCTTCATATGATGGTATATCAAATAGAATCAAAGTCAGTTTCAGATTCATGTAAGTTCATTTTTCACAAAGTTTCAACAAGATATATTTCATTTGTCCAATCAAAAGTTAATTTTCAAGTATCAATTTCAAGTATCAAAACTCTTAGTGTTCTCAGTGTTATATTAGTTATGTCTCAGTTTTGCTCAGTTTTGCTATTGTCTCAGTTTTGCTCAAGAGTTCTCCCCCTTTTGACATCAATCAAAAAGAGATAATGCATAAAACACATGCACACTAAGACAAAGTATAGAATTGAGCACACAAGAATAGAGAATACCATTTATCATGGCATAAACAACAAGTTCAAAACAAAACATAAATATAACATGCTGCAAAGAGATAAGCAATAAAATCATCAAGCATGAAAAACAAAATACACGAAGTAGTACACAGAGCTGTTTTTAGCACAAAGTCAAAATGTTTAAATGAAAATAGATCTAAGTGTCTCTAGAATCATCATCATCATTAGACTCGGTATCTTCTCCTTCTTGTTCATCTCCTTACTCACTTTCAACAGATGTCACTTCCATTGGAGCTTTACCACGTGAATAGGAAGTACCAGTCATATGCTGCTCAATCCGGCTAAGTCTCTGGTCTAGAGAGGCATAGTTTTCTTGAAGATTGTTGTAATTAGCACGTATTTCAGTACTAAAGTCCATGCACTGTTGGTGATATGTAGTAAACCATGATGGTGCATCTAGCAAAGGTGCTGGTTGCTGTTCCTGAGGTGGGGCTGGTGCAGGAGCTTGCATTGGACGTCTACCACCTCTATGAAACTAACCTTGCTCGTATTTTTCATACCCCATTTGTTTCAGTGTTGTGGAGGTGAAAAGATCATAACGGGTACGTTTGATAAACAAATCAGTGGGTGAGGTTATATCAAGGCGAGCAAAGAGGAGGTTCAGTATTCCACCATAAGTTAGGGTTACTCAACGAGTTTCCAATCTTGAGAGCATCCACTTAAGTACTAAGCTTGATAAGTCAAGCTTCTTTCCTTTCAACAAACACCACATGACAAAGCAATCCAAGTAGGACATGTGGTCATGAGAAGCACCTTGAGGCAATATATTATACATGATTATCTTCTAGAGAATTTGTGCCTGGAGGTTCAGTTGCTTGTATAGTGGTGGATTTCCAAAGTAAATAGGAGCTTCAGTCATAATCATAGGTAAGAATTCCTCAGGAGTGAATCCTTGCTCTATAATCCAATTTTTCCCAAAATTAAGACACTCTAATTCTCCTTGTTGGACATGGAGAATGGGGGCCAAGGTTTATGGAGTTAGGGGAATGGATTTTCCCTTAATCTCAAAAGTGATTACAGAATCATCTTGGGCTAAATTTGCATAGAAAATTTTCACCAAATTTGGATAAAGTCCTTTGGCTTGATATGTAACAAAATTATGCCATCCTAGTTTCCTAAAGATTGGTAGGATGTTAGGAAAGTCATATTCGAAGAACATAGTATCCAAAATTTTACCAAAGATCGAATCTGTGGAACGAAGGTGAACCTTATACCGTCGCATGGTGTGAAGAGCAACGAGCCATCTTTCAATGTTGTCGTCTTCCTTCCTCAAAGAAGATCCTCGATTTGTCATTTGCTTAGTTCTTGGCATTTTGATTTCAGGATAAACGGTGAAAACCCTAAAATTTTTGAGATGGGAAGATGAAATCCTTGATTTAATCGGTGATTTTTGGATGTAGAAACGCTTGAGATTGAAGAAAGGTGAGTTCGGGTGAGTGAAGAGACAAGTTTAGTTGACCGAGGAACTGAAAAGTTAGGGTTCGCGCACTGTCAGTATTTAAAAAACCCGTTGATTCAATCGACTGAAGTTGAGTTCAGTTGCCTGAACATATAGTGTATTTTAATTATCCTCTGACAGTAGCATCAATCAACTAAGTTCAGAAGTTTAGTCGCATAAACTTACCTATTTTTCATTTTTATTGACAACTCATACAAATTTTCTTTTATAAGCAACTTCTCTATTATGTAATAAACCAAGTTCTCTTCTAATTGATACAAATCTATCTTTTAGTAGAGGTTTGGTAAAAACATCCACCCATTGGTCACTTGTATTCACAAGTTTAAGTATAATATCCTCTTTTTGCACATGATCCCTTAGAAAAATGATGTCTTATGTAAATATGCTTGGTCTTTAAGTGTGATATAGAATTTTTTGAAATATTTATAGCACTTGTATTATCACACTTTATAGGTATAGCTGAGTACCCTAAATTAAAGTCTTTTAATTGTTGCTTCATATAGAGTGTTTGAGCACAATAGCTATCTACTGCTACATACTCAGCTTTAGCAGTAGATAAGGCTACGAAATTTTGTTTCTTGGAGAACCAAGACACGAGAGATCGTCCTAGAAAATGATAAGTTCCACTTGTGCTTTTTCTATCAATTTTACATCCCGCATAATCTGCATCTGAATAACTAATCATCTCAAACCCAATGTCCTTAGGATACCATAGTCTTAAGTCAATAGTGTCTATCAAATATCTTAAGATCCTTTTTACTGCAATCTCATGAGATTTCTAAGGAGCTGATTGAAACCGGATGCACATGCATACACTAAACATTATATATGGTCTACTAGTTGTCAAGTATAGTAGACTACCTATCATACCTCGATAGTATTTCATGTCAATTGGTTTTCCTTTTTTATCCTTATCAAGACTTATGGAAGTACTCATTGGTGTTCCTATGGGCTTGCTACCTTCCATGTCAAATTTCTTAAGCATGTCTCATATATATTTTGATTGATTTATAAATGTACCATTTTTAGCTTGCTTGATTTGTAATCTTAGAAAGTAATTTAACTCTCCCATCATACTCATTTCAAATTCGTTTTGCATATATTTTGCAAATTCCCTACATAAATCATCGTTTGTAGCACCAAATATGATATCATCAACATAAATTTGTATAAGAAGCATATCTTTACTCTTAGATTTTATGAATAAGGTGTTGTTCGCCTTTCCTCTTGAAAAACCATTTTGTAGTAGGAATCCACTTAACCTCTCATATCAAGCTCTAGGAACTTGTTTTAACCCATAAAATGCTTTTGTTAATCTAAATACATAATCAGGGTTATTTATATCCTCAAAACCAAGAGGTTGAGCCACATAGACTTCTTCATTTATGAATCCATTTAAAAATGTACTCTTCACATCCATTTGATCGATAAAGTTTAAATTCTTTGTGAGATGCATAGGCTAATAACATTCTTATGGCTTCCATTCTTGCTACGGGAGCAAAAGTCTCATCGTAGTCTATTCCTTCTTCTTGATTATATCGTTGAGCTATGAGTCTTGCCTTATTTCGTACTACAATACCATTTTCATCCTTTTTATTACAAAATACCCATCTAGTTCCAATTATTGAATGATCATCGGGTCTAGGAACTAATTTCAATACTCTATTTCTTTCAAACTGATTTAATTCTTCTACATTGCTATTATCCATGTAGATACCCTGGAAATTTAAATAATAAGAAAATAAGAAAAGGAGGAAATTCGGTTTGGTGAAGACCAAACCGTCGACGGTTTGGAGAGGGGCGCAGAAAATCGTTAACGATTTTGTATTTAGTGCGGGTCGGTTACAAGTAAAACGATAAAACAAGCGGGTTGAAAACTCAAACCGTCGACGATTTTGTCAGCAGAGTTGATTTTAAAGGGAAGTCTCGTGAGGTTCATGTATTAAAATCAAAACAAAATCTCTCTCTCTCTCTCTCTCTCTCTCTCTCTCTCTCTCTCTCTCTCTAAACCCTACGGCCCGAACCCCCTTCTCTCTTCTTTTTTGCTTCGATTATAGCCCATTTTGACGATCAGAAGCTACCACGAGGTTCGTGAGGTGATTCTCTACAAATTAACCGGAGTGGATCGTTGACTTGGAGTTCCGTGGCACCACTCCAAAATCAGGGATTTTGAGCTTCGAACGCCTTGGGGCGTCGATTTAGGGTTGTCAGCAGGCTTTTCAGTAAGCCAAGTAAGGGGATAGATTAAATCAGGTATTTTCGATAAATTAATCATTTAATATACAGTATTTGATTCAGAAAGGTATATATAAATTAGTATAGTTTTTGGGAATACTAATGTTGAATTGAGGAAATTTTGAAAATAGATTTAATATTATTTTGTCAACAAAATATGTTTTCCCAGACAAAATAATTTAATACAGAGTAGTACTCACTTGTGTGTGGCGTGAGTATAAATTTTACTATAAATAATGATATGTCAAAATATTTTATGAATTCACAGTACAAGCATGATTTGACAACAGTCTTTAGAAAAACTATAAACAGTACAAAAATTATATTTTAAGTATATTATGATATTTCAGCTAGCGCAGATGTCGTGATAATTTAGTCAGCACAAATGTCTTGATTATATAGCCAGCCCAGATGTCGTGATTATACAGCCGGCACAGATGTTGTGATTATTCAGCTGGCCCTGATGCCGTGAACAGATTTGTATATATAACAATTTATTCAGAAATTATGATATGACAGATTTTATGCACAAATATGAAATGAAATATGTTTCAGTTATATATTATATGAAATGTACTGTATGATATCAGAATCCCTGATGGACCAAAACAGATTACAGAGCACGATACCGTAGCTAACTAGCCAAATCAGACAGTGTAACCCCTGTGTGCCAACCTGAGAAGTGTTGCGGAGAGTAGGATGGGCAGACCAGGTTGGTAATAGCTGACAGTGTAACCACACTATTTAGAAAGAGTTGGGTCAGAGGCCGATTAGCCCTAAAGTGTTACGGAGAGTAGGATACCCACTGTGTGTCGACCCAAGAAGTGTTTTGGAGACTAGGATGGGCGGACTAGGTTGGGTGGGCAATCGTGCGTAGTTATGTCATGTTTGAATTAACTTGGTAGGCCAGCCAGAGTTAAGTCTAGCCCACAGGCCGCATAACCCGAATCATGCGGGGTTAATTCATGATATACAATTATCCATCCAGGGCATAATTTCAGTAATATACAAATATAGTAGATGTTTTATATGTATATAGAAAATTAGTACGATACAATATGTTAAGTTGATTTACAATTTATTCAGAATAATACAGAGCAGTATGTTATGTACAGATTTTCCTTACTTATCAGATATATTTTATCATGAACAATATATATTTATAACACAATAATACTCATGTTGTCACACACTGACATTAGTCTATTTCCCTTACTAAGAGGTGTCTCACCCCAGCAATACAAACATTTCAGGAAACCTCGATAGATAAGCGGACCGAGCTTCGAGACAGAGGAGGGTGATAGTACTACCCTAACTGAAGGGTAAGTAGTTGGGTTGAAATCAGGATGGATTTTTGGGAATATGACGCCAAGGTATTTATAGTTCTTTTTGGAATGTATATGTGTATTTTGGTTATAATAAAACTCTGGTATTGTATATAAGGTTGAATAAATCATGGTTTCTGCTGCATAATTGTCATGTATGTATAGATAGGTATATCCTCGATTTCCTTTGGGGTCCGAGTTGATTTAGTGTATGTTTTATGGTATTAGAGTTATTATTATTATTACTATTATTGTTATTATTATGTGGGAAAAAAATAGTAGACATTTTGGGGTGTTACAATTGTGATATCAGAGCCTAGGTTGCTAGGTTCTGTAGACTTTAGTGTACAGCGGAATACCAGAATATAGGAATAGATTTTGGAGAAAATAGTAAATGGGGTAGATCAAGATTTTAGTAAGTCAATGTTCGGAAGTTAAGATGAGAATTTAGGGTTTCGTTCCACAGTCTGGAAGCAGGATTTCCGTAGTGGTTTCTGTGTCTTTCCTAGGGTGATGATTTCAGGAAGGTCATAGTAAACTATTTTCGGGTTGTGTTTCTAAATTTTCGGACTGAATCTTAAATTAAGAATAAGGACGTTAGGTTAATTGATGATATGATATTTTATCTTGATAAATATATTAATTATGTTATGAAGATAGGGTCCTCAAATTATGTTTTTTTTCATTTCAGGATGGACCCTGAGGGTAGCAGTGCTCATGCCAGTGGTGATGATGGTGTCGGGGCCTCTAGTATGGGCGACGATGATTCAAACGCAGTTCTGTGCAGTGTAACTCAGTAGGTTATGGCTGAGATTGCATAGAGTTCCAGGGAGCAGGGAGGCCCATCAATAGATCAAGGTTGTATTATAGAGCGGTTCACCAAAATGAAGCCTTCAGCTTTTTCAAGGAGTATAAACCCGATTGCAGCAAAGAATTGGGTGCAAAAAATGGAAAAGATATAGACTGTACTACGCTACACTGATGAGCAGAGAGTATTAAATGCCATCTACAGACTGACAAGGGAGGCTGAACGTTGGTGGTCTGCTGTGAGACTTCTGGAGGAGCAGAGACCGGTACCTGTAGCCATGACCTGGAGCTGGTTTAAAGAGATGTTCTTCAATCGATATTGTCCTGGCACCACTAGAGAAGAAAAAGTGGAGGAATTTTTGTGGCATCGGACAGTCCAACAATACGCAGTAAAATTTATTGAACTATCCCTCTTTTCCCCATACATCGTTCCTAATGAGGCAAAAAAGGTAAGAAAATTTGAGAAAGGCTTGAGGTAGGAAATTTATGAACGGGTGGCAGTGTTGAAAGTACAAGATTTCGTAGAACTGGTAGATAGGGCCGATGTGGCAGAAGCGAGCAGGCAGAGGGGTGCTAAGGTGCAGGGCTATAGGAAGAGACCCACACCTCCTGGACCTCGGACGAGTTCTAGCCGAGGCCCATAGGGGAGAGGTGGATACCACGGGGGATAGAGGCAAGAGATGGGGAGCCGCAAGATGCAAGGTGAGCAGTCTTATCCCAGTTGTCCTAGTCGTGGTAAGAGACACATAGAAGAGTGTCGAGCGGGGAGAAATGCCCGCTAACAGTGTCGTAGACCGGGACACTTTGCACGAGACTATCGTGCACAGCAGAGTAATGCTACCACTCCCAGACCATTGCGAGGAAATATCCAGGAGCCCCGAGGAGGCTAGGAGAGGAACACAACCCCGGCAAGGGTTTATGTGTTGACACCAGGAGATGCTGAGGCAACCGACAATATGGTGACAGGTACATTTAATACGCTTTCAATTAAAACTATTATTCTGTGTTATTTAGGGGCCACACACTCATTCGTGCATATGGGGTACATTAAATTATGTGGGGTAGAAACTCAGCTATTAGACACCGAGTTATCAGTAGCTACAACGACAGGATCAGTAGGGAAGTGTCGAAGGGTGCTTAGAGGTTATTCAGTAGATATTTAGGGAAGAATATTATCATTTGACCTAGTAGTGTTAAACATGCATGGATTTGATATAATTTTAAGAATGGACTAGTTAGCTACAAATTATACCAGCATC
Source organism: Malania oleifera (assembly GCF_029873635.1). Taxonomy (NCBI): domain Eukaryota; kingdom Viridiplantae; phylum Streptophyta; class Magnoliopsida; order Santalales; family Ximeniaceae; genus Malania; species Malania oleifera. The sequence continues at coordinate 18,695,106 of NC_080422.1, forward strand.
AACTGTCATCAAAGAGAGGTGATATTCAGACCTCCTGGGGAGTAGGAGTTCAAATTTGTGGGGTCGCCCGTGCGCTCCTCACCACAGTTAGTGTCAACCATTTAAGCGAGGAGGCTACTCCTAGAAGGTTGTCAGGGGTATATAGCCTGTGTAAAGGAAGTGACAGAGAAAGAATTGAAGCTTGTTGATATTCTAGTAGTGAAGGAATTTTCAGATGTTTTTCCAGAGGAGCTACCTAGATTGCCTCTCGACCGTGAGATTGACTTTGCCATTGATTTACTTCCAGGGACGGCTTCGATTTCTAAAGCTCCCTATAGAATGGTTCCAACAGAGTTGAGAGAGTTAAAGATCAATTGCATGAATCGTTAGATAAAGGATTTATCGGACCCAGCGTATCACCCTGGGGAGTGTCAATTATGTTCGTAAATAAGAAATACGAGGTGATGAGGATGTGTATAGACTACAAAGAAATAAATAAAGTAACTGTTAAGAACAAGTATCCTCTTCCTCGTATTCGATCAGCTCCAGGGTACACGAGTTTATTCAAAGATTGATCTATGCTCTGGGTACCATCAAGTGAAGGTCAAGGTAGAGGATATCTCCAAGACAGCGTTCCAAACCCGATATGGCCACCATGAGTTTTTGGTCATGCTATTCAGACTGGCGAATGCTCCTATTGTATTCATGGATCTGATGAACAGAGTCTTCCATCCATACTTGGACAAGTTCGTAGTAGTTTTCAATGATGATATACTAGTTTATTCGAGGAGTTTCATGGAGCATAAGACACATTTAAGGCTGGTACTTCAGGTACTCAAAGAAAGGAGACTGTATGCCAAATTCAAGAAGTGTGAATTTTGGTTAGAAAAAGTTGCATTCCTTGGGCATGTAATATCCAGGGATGGAACCTCTGTAGATCCCAACAAGATAGAGGCAATGGTGAATTGGGTGAGACCGAAGAATGTTCAAGAGATCAGAAGTTTCTTAGGATTGGCGAGATATTATTGCCGATTCGTAGAGGGATTTTCTAGACTATCAGGGCCTCTCACACACCTAACTAAGAAGAATTTTGACCATTCCATCAGGGGATGGAGATTTTGTGATCTACCGTGATGTGTCCCTGAAAGGACTTGGATGTGTATTGCTGCAACAAGGAAAAGTGGTGGCATACGCTTCTAGGCAACTCAAGAAATATGACAAGAATTATCCAACAAATGATTTAGAGTTGGTTGCGGTGGTGTTCGCATTAAAGATCTGGAAGCATTATCTGTATAGTGGGAAATTTGAAATCTCTACAGATCATAAGAGTTTGAAGTATTTTTTCACATAGAGAGAGTTGAATATGACACAAAGGTGATGGTTCGAGTTAATTAAAGATTATGATTGCACCATCAGTTACCACCCCGGAAAGGCTAACGCAGTAGCTGATGCTCTGAGCCGGAAATTAGTAGGAGCAGTAGTGTCAAGAGGGATGATTCAACATCTAGTTCAAATGGATTTAGAAATACTTGGGGTGCAACTCATAGAGGGCAATCACCAGGCATTATTGCCAATGCAATACTACAGCTAACCCTACAGGAAAGGATTAAAGTTGCTCAGCTGAAAGATGCGAAATTAATGAAAATTATGGATAAAGTACAGGATGGTCAAGAGATAGAATTCAGTATCTTAGATTATAGGGTTTTGAGACTCCGTACCAGACTTTGTGTGCTAGCTGATACTAAAATTAAGAAAGTTATTCTGGAAGAAGAGCATCGATCCCTGTATACTGTCCACCCTGGTGGCACTAAAATGTACAAGGATCTTCGAGAATCTTTTTGGTGGAGCTATATAAAAAAACAGATCCCTGAATTTTTGAATTAGTGTTTGACGTGCCAGCAGGTGAAAGCTGAGCATCAGAGACTGGCGGGATCATTGCAACCACTTCATATTCCCAAATGGAAGTGGGAGTACATTACGATGGATTTTGTTACAGGGTTACCGCCAGCACTATATGGACAGGATTCCATTTGGGTAGTTGTAGATCAACTAATAAAGATTCGCCACTTCCTGCCAATTATAGTTAACTACTCCATGAACAGAATGATAGAGTTGTACATTCAAAAGATAGTTAGACTACATGGCGTGCCAGTGTCTATAGCATCGGACTGAGACCCACGGTTCACATCTCGTTTCTGGAAGAATTTACAAGGAGCCATAGGTTCTCAATTTTCGTTCAGCACAACATTTCATCCTCAGACAGATGGGTAGATGGAGAGGACAATATAGATACTAGAGGATATGCTACGAGCAAGTTTGTTGGACTTTGGGGGCAGTTGGATCCAGTTCGTACCACTTATTTAGTTTGCTTATAATAACAGCTATCAGGCCAGCATTAGGATGACACCATATGAGGCATTATATGGCAGGAGGTGCCAATCCCCGTTGTACTGGGAAAAGATTGGGGAAAGACAGATTTTTGGGCTAGAGCTGATATAGCAAACTCATGATAAAGTCAGACTTATCATAGACAGGATCAAAACAGTACAGAGTCAGTAAAAAAGCTACGCAGACACTCGCCAATGAGAGTTAAAGTTTGACACAAGGGATCATGTATTTCTAAAGAATGCACCGATGAAAGGGATTATGAGATTTGGGAAGAAGGGTAAACAGAGCCCTAGGTTCATTGGACCATTCGAGATTCTTGAGAGAGTGGGTCCAGCAACCTATAGGTTGGCATTACCACCGGTGCTGTCTAGAATTCATGACGTATTTCACGTTTCCATATTGAGGAAATACGTTCCAGATCCCTCCCATGTGATCAGTTATGAGACACTGGAGCTTAGGGATACTCTGACATATGAAGAAGTTCCAATGCAGATTTTGGATCGGAAAGAGCAAAAACTACGCACGAAAAAAATTCCACTAGTAAAAGTGCTATGGCGCAATCATGAAGTTGAGGAGACTTCATGGGAATTAGAGGAACAGATGCGCCAGAGATATCCACATCTATTCAATGGAGCTCAGAGTTGAGCTAGTAAGTAAAAGTGAATAATAAGGTATGTTTTTTTATTTGTATAGTGTAGTCTAGGATAGATAGTGTTTTTGTTTTAGGATATGAACAATTTTGGGAGAATTTTCTTTGAATGACTGTAATCTCCTAGGACCGTAAATGTAACCACGATATTCCTCCACCATAAGTGAGGGTAATTAATAAAATTGTGGTGTTTTTCCTTAAGAATGGGAAGGTGATAAATAGCATATTTCAAGGATGAAATTTTTACAAAGATGGGAAAATGTAGGGACATGGAAAATTTAAATAATAATAAAATAAGGAAAAGGAAGAAATTCGGTTTGGTGAAGACCAAACTGTTGATGGTTTGGAGAGGGATGCAGAAAATCATCGACGGTTTTGCATTTACCGAGGGCCAGTTAAAGGTAAAATAGTAAAGCGAGTGGGTTAAAAACCCAAATTGTCGATGATTTTGTGAAGGGTGTAGAAAAGCATCGATGGTTTTGTCTATAGAGCTGATTTTAAAGGGAAGTCTCGCGAGCTTCATTTGTTAAAATCAAAAAATCTTTCTCTCTCTCTCTCTCTCTCTCTCTCTCTAAATCCTATGACCCTAACCCCATTCTCTCTTCTTTTTCACTCCAATTATAGCCCATTTTGACGATTAGATGCTACCATGAGGTTTGTGGGGTGATTTTCTGCAGATTAACTAGAGCAGATCGTTGAGTTGGAGTTCGGGGGCACCACTCCAAAACCAGGGGTTTTGAGCTTCGAACACTATAGGGCATGGATTTAGGGTTGTCAGCAGGCTTTTCAGTAAGCCAGGTAAGGGGATAGATTAATTCAGGTATTTTAGATAAATTAATCATTGAATATATAGTATTTGATTGAGAAAGGTATATATGAATTAGTATAGTTTTTGGGAATACTGATATTGAACTAAGGAAACTTTGAAAACAGATTTAATATTATTTTTTTAGCAAAATATGTTTTCCCAGACCAGATAATTTAATACAGAGTAGTACTCACTTGTGTGGCATGAGTATAAATTTACTATAAATAATGATATGCATGTCAAAATATTTTATGAATTCACTGTACAAGCATAATTTGACAACAGTCTTTAGAAAAACTATAAACAGTACAGAAATTATATTTTAAGTTTATTATGATATTTCAGCCGAAGCAATGATTATACAGCCGGCATAGATGCAATGATTATACAGCCGGCCCAGATGCCATGATTATACAACTGGCCCAGATGCCGTGAACAAATTTATATATATAACAGTTTATCTAGAAATTATGATATGACAGATTTTATGTAGAAATATGAAATGAGATATGTTTTAATTATATATTATATGAAATGTATTATATGATATCAGAATCCTTGATAAACCAAAACATATTACAGAGCATGGTACCATAGCTAGCTGGCTAAATTAGACAGTGTAACCCTTTGTGTCGACCCAAGAAGTGTTGTGAAGAGTAGGATGGGCAGATCAGGTTGGTCATAGCCGACAATGCAACCACACTATTCAGAAAGTATTGGGTCAGAGGCCGATTAACCCCAAAGTGTTGCAAAGAGTAGGATACCCACTGTATGCCGACCCAAGAAATGTTGCGAAGAGTAGGATGGGCGGATCAGGTTGGGTGGGCAATCGTGCATAGTTATGTCATGTTTGACTTAACCTAGTAGGCTAGCCAAAGTTAAGTCCAGCCCATGGCCACACAACCCGAATCATGCGAGATTAATTCATGATATACAATTATCCATCCAGGACATAATTTTAGTAATATACAGATATAGCAGATGTTTTATATGTATATAGAAATTTAGTACAATACAGTATGTTAAGTTGATTTACAATTTATTCATAATAATACAGAGCATTATGTTATGTTATGTATAGATTTTCCTTACTTATCAGATACAGTTTATCACGAACAATATATGTTTATAACACAATAATACTCATGTTGCCACTCACTAACATTAGTCTATTTTCCTTACTAAGAGGTGTCTCACCCCAGTAATACAAACATTTGAGGAAACCTCGATAGACGAGCAAACCGAGCTTCGAGATAGAGGAGGCTAATAGTACTACCCTGGCTAAAAGGTAAGTAGTTGAGTTGAAATCAAGATGGATTTTTGGGGATATGACCCCACGGTATTTATAGTTCTTTTTTGGATGTATATGTATATTTTGGTTATAGTAAAACTTTGGTATTGTATATAAGGTTGAATAAATCATGGTTTTCGCTGTATAGTTGTCATGTATGTATAAACAGGTATATCTCAGTTTCCTGTGGAGTCCAGGTTGATTTAGTGTATGTTTTATGGTATCAGAGTTATTATTATTATTATTATTACTATTATTGTTATTATTATGTGGGAAAAAAATAGCAGAGATTTTGGGGTGTTACAATCCATGAATCATCACTTAATGCTTCTTCAATGTTCTTAGGTTCTTCTTGGGATAGAAATGCATAATGATTGCATAGGTTTTTCAATAAGGATCTAGTTGATACTCCTCGTGACAGTTCTCCTATGATTTGATCTTTTGGATGATTTCTTACAAATTTTCATTCTTTAGTTAACTCGGAATTTTCAGTAGAATTATTATTTGGAGTTAACTTCATTTTTTTCTTCTTTCACTTCTATGATTTCTAAGTCTTCTAGTTTTTGTGTAGCATCAGTTTTAACTTCTTCAATACCAATTGCTTGAATATATGGATTTACTTCATCAAAGGTTACATGAATTGACTCTATAATTGTGAGTGTTCTTTTATTATAGATTTTAAATGCTTTTCTATTCAACGCATACCCTAAAAAGATTCCTTCATCTGATTTTGCATCAAATTTCCTTAAATTATCTTTATCATTTAGTATAAAGCACTTGCATCCAAATACATGAAAGTAAGCTATGTTAGGCCTTCTTCCTTTCCATAGTTCATAAGGGGTTTTATTTAAAGTTGATCTTATGGAAACTCTATTTATTACATAGCATGCAGTATTAATAGCTTCAGCCCAAAAGTACTTAGGTAATTTGTGTTCATTTAATATGGCCCTGGACATTTCTTGAAGGGATCTATTCTTTCTTTCAACGACTCCATTTTTTTGTAGAGTTCTAGGTGCTGAAAAATGTGTTTTATTCCATGTTCATTACAAAATTTATCAACATCTTTATTATTGAATTCTCTTCTTTGATCACTCCTAATATTTAAAACAACATATCCTTTTTTTTCATTTTGAAGTCTTTTATACAAGCTTATCAACATATTGCAAGCTTCATCTTTGGAGGCTAAGAATTGTACCCAAGTAAACCTGGAGTAGTCATCAACAATGATGAAAGCATATTGTTTTCCTCCTAAACTTTGTGTTCTAGTAGGGCCAAATAAATCTAAGTGGATAAGCTCTAAGGGCCTGTTAGTGGAAATATGTTTCTTCTTAAACCTGGACTTAGTTTGCTTTCCTAGTTGACAAGCATCACCAAACTTAGTGCTTGGTAGTCCTCTAACTAAGTTCTTTTTAATTAATTTTGATAGTAGGTCCACACTAGCATGTCCTAATCTTCTATGTCATAGCCAACTTGCTTCATTTATGGCGGCTAAGCATGTGATATCTTGAGATTTTAGATCTTCAAAATTTATGCAATACACATTATCAATTCTTTTAGCGGTGAATAGAACATTATGTTTTTCTCTATTTTTCAACAATGCATTTGTCTTGTTTGAAAATTATGTCAAATCTTTTATCACTTAATTGGCTTATACTTAAGAGATTATGTTTCAATCCATTTACTAACAAAATATCATCAATGGTCAAAGAAGGTTCTTTACCTATTTTTCCAATTCCAATGATTTTACCTTTAGCATTATTGTCGAATGTGATGTATCCACCATATTTTTGTATTAGTATGGTGAATTTGGATTCATCCCCGATCATGTACCTTGAGCATCCGCTATCCAAGTACCATTTGTCTTTTGATGGGGTTGTCCTAAAGCAAACCTACAAGAAGGGTTCAATATGTTATTTTTAGGTACCCAAACCTTCTTTGGTCTTTTTATTTCAGATTTATTTTCTTTGACTTTCCATACTTTCTTGACTTTAATATTTTTTCTTTTAAATGGGCATTCAAATTTTACATGTCCCTTTTTCTTACACAAGAAGCACATAGTGTGTTCATAAATATTTGTGGAAGATGTACTTGCATAATACTTTGATTCCTTTACAAAGTAGCCCATATATAGATTCTTTTTCTTTTTGTTCTCAATTCCATTATATCCAATTCCTTATTTGTCCAATAAAATTCTTTGGGTTCTAATCAACTTTTCAAAGTTCTCTTTTCCTTTTGTAAAATTGTAGATGATTTTATCTTTATCCTCAATTTTACTTTTAAGGTCTTTTATTTCTAACTCTTTCTTGCTTTCACCATTTACTTGAAGTTTTATCAATTCTTGAGACATTTTGTTGATTTTCTTCATGAGTTCATCAATGTATGATTCCTTTTCTTTTTCAACTAATTTTGAAGTTTCTAGTTGATTTTTGAATGTTTCATTTTGTTCTTTTAAAGCTATGTTTCTTTTTGTTACTTTTATAAACCTATTATGTAATACAAAATATTCACCCTGAATTTCTTTATATGATGACATACTTTCACATGAGTCACTACATGATTCATCGCTTGATTCTTCAGATGAGCTAGAATAGTAATTTACCTCAGCATATTTTGCCTTGAAGCAGATGTTCACTACTTCATGTTCACTTGATTCATTCTCCAATTCACTTGAGTTTGTGTCATCCCATGTAGTAGCTTTCATAGCCTTCTTCTTCTTCTTTTTGCCTTTCTTGAGCTGTGGACAATCAGGTTTAATACGTCCAACCTTTTTACAATTGTAACATGTAGGAGGTTCATTTTTAGTTTTCTTTTTGCTTGTTTCTCCTTTTTCAGATTTTGCACCTCTAAACTTTCTAGCAAATTTCTTATTTTTCTTGAAGAATTTTCCGAGTCTCCTAGTGAGCAAAACTATTTCATCATCATCTAATTCATTATCATCTTTTTCTTCACTAGAACTTTCTTTTGTAGCTTTAAGGGCTATTGATTTCTTTTGTTTGTTATTTTCAGAATTCCTTTCATTCATAGCCATCTCATAGGTGAGAAGCAATCCTATTAAATTATCTAGGGAGGTATTTTTTGAGATTTCTTCATTCCATAATTGCTGTGGCTTTAGGTTCCCAAGTTTTTGGAACTCCTCTAAGGATTTTTTGGATCATCTCATATGTAGAGTAGTTTTTCCCTAAGGCATTAAGGGAGTTTATTATATAGGTGAACCTAGTGTACATATTAGTGATAGTTTCATCAGGGTTCATCCTGAAAGCTTCATATTCGCTAGTGAGCATATCAATTCTATTGTCTCTCACGTCAACCGTTCCTTCATAGGTTACTTCTAATTTATCTCATATTTCTTTAGCTAATTTGCATGCCATGACCCTATTGAATTCATTTATATCAAGGGCACAATATAATGCATTTATAGTACTTGAATTTACTTGTAACATCTTATAATCATTGTCGGTCATCTCTTTTTCTTCTTTAGGTATTTCTTTACCATCTACAATTTTAGTGGGGATAAGGTCACCATGTGTGACAACTTTCTATGCTTTCCAATCCATAGTTTGTAAATAAATTCTCATTCTTTGTTTCCAAAAGGTGTAGTTTACACCACAAAAGATAGGAGGTCTAGTTGAGGATTGACCCTCGGCAAAGGGAGATACACCTAGGTGTGCCATAGAGATCTTTATATAGCTTCTATTTTAAGATTTGTTATAACTCCACTCTGTTACCAATTGAAAAGTAAGGTGTACTCCCAAGAGGGGGGTGAATTGGGATTTAAAATTTTCTTTTAAACTCTTTTTATAAATTCTTTCTCAACTAATTTTTGAATTCAACAAACACACATGTGTGGTTTGATTTTCAATCTCAAATTCAGCCAAGACACAATTTAACCAAAAACCAATAGAACGGTTCAATCAATCAAGATAATGCTTCACAATGTGAATTGCTATAACTATTTCAGCAAGTTTCCAAGATTCAATCTTTTGATGTTGAGTTGTAGCTAATGAACGACCTGTTTAATAAATGTACTCCCTTAGAAGGTTTCCTTAATATTCAATCAATGTACTCCCCTTTTGAGGTTTCCGCAATTCCCAATTACAAAGTTATTTCCAACAATTTAAACAAACATCCACACAGTATATATGTGCTTAAATTTAAAGAGAATAGGGAAGAGAGTGACACCGGAATTTTTACGAGGTTCGACTATGCGCGCCTACGTCCTCACCTTAGGTACACCACCCAAGGATTGCACTATACCAGTCCTTTAAACAAACAGAGCAAACCATTTACACCTTCAAATGCGATAGAGCCCTCCTCTCCAAGCGATACCCCACGCTCGGTACAATGATTCAACAACCTGAACCGTCAAAAAATAATAACAAAAACAAGAACAAATTCTTATGTACAAAGACACTCTCACAATAGAGTTGATTAGTACAAATTAGAGCACTAATATACTTCAAATTAAATATCAATAAAGAATGAACTTGAAGCTCAAGAAATTTATCACCGAGTTCTTCTTTTGATTGAAGGAAATTCAATAAGAGCACAAGAATCGAGTGGTTGTATCAGTAGAAAATCAGTATTACTTCAGCAAGGACGTGTGAGCAAGAGAACTTTTGAGAGTATGAGAATTAGAGACTTTGAATACTTGATTGTAAGTAGTTGTTGTGAAAATCATTAGGTTTAGGGGATATATATATATATATATATATAGAGAGAGAGAGAGAGAGACAGAGAGAGAGAGAGAGAGTTAAAAAAGTGATTTTCGTGTTCCCCAAGTGACTTGGAGTGTTTCCCAAGTTTTCATAACATTTAGTTTTGAAAAACTTATTTTTGGAAACTTCCTGTTACTTTTTACATTTGAATTTACCGAAAGGTCAGTCGACTGAACTTTAGGGCTAGTCGCCTAAACTTTTAAAATTCAGCACAATTTCAAAGTCAGAATGGGGTCAGTCGACTGAACTTACAGGGTTAGTTGACTGAACCTGTCCTGTTTCCCAAATTTATTCAACATAAAATGGTCAGTCACTTGACCAGTCAAGGTCAGTCGCCTAAACAATTAAAACTTATATGCTTGTTTTCTTTTGTTTCCAAAATTTCTTTTATACTTTCCATATTACTTGAAACTTTGCAAAATATTTTCCGGGGTTTTCAAACTTTGGTCTCTAAGTCAATGATTAAATCCTAAAAGGTTCAACGCATCCATATTGAAATTTAATTCTGAAGTACTTACATGATACTTTCTTAAACTTAAAATATTCTAAGCACTCTAAGTCTTCATGCTTGTCTTTCCTTTAGTCCATTTTGACTTCAAGATTCAATATATTTTGAGCTTCATCAAATTTATCTATCTTTGAATCCAAGCTTCAATATCCTTTAAGCTTTCATTTTATTTTCCTTGAGTATAATATTTTGCTTTCAATAAGGCTTGTGAGCACTTTGATTTTGAATTCATATGCTTGATTTCCCAAAACATCATCACTTAACCCAAACATGTTAAGTTTCCTTTATTTTTTATCATCAAAATAAGATTCATAAGCCTTGTTAGGCCAACAAAAACAAGTGTGAAAGTGATTATTTTATTAAGGTAAAAGTGATAAGATACTAAAAATTGCTAAAATTGTATCTTGAAATTATTATTGATCATTGCTGAAAAACTAATTTTGAATATTGCTAAACTATTGAAGCATTGAAGTTTGGATTTGATTTATAATCTTATTTTTATATTCATATGTAGATTCCTGATTGGTATAGTATGGTCGCTGTTTAGATTGTGATTGTGTGATTGTAGTGATCCAAATTAAAAGGGTAATAATAAACTGAAATTTCGCAAAGAAAATTTTAATTACCCAATTCACCCCGCTCTTGGGAGTACACCTTTATTCTCAATTGGAATAAGAACCCTAGGTTGTAATAAATCTTAACTAGTAGCTACATAAAGATCTCTATGGCACACCTAGGTGTATCCCTTTTTGGCGAAGACCAATCTTTATCTAGACCTCCTATCTTCTACGGTGTAAACTACACCTTCTGGAAACAATGAATAAAGATATTCTTACAAACCATGGATTGGAAGGTCTAGAAAGTAGTCACACATGGTGAGCTTATTCCCACAAAGAGTGTAGTCAATAAAGAAATCCCTAAAGAAGAAAAGGAATTAAATGACAATGATATGAGGATGCTGCAGATAAATTAAGTGCAATGAATGCACTATGTTGTACCTTAGATGCCAACGAGTTCAACAGAATCATGGGATGTAAATCAGCTAAAGAAATCTGGGATAAGCTTGAAGTTACTTATGAAAGAATGGTTGATGTAAATGATAGTTGAATTGACATGCTCACCAGCGAGTATAAGGTCTCACTACAAAAAATAAGGTTATTAGTGAATGATCAAAATCGTCACTAATAATCACAAAACCGTCACTAACAATATTAGTGATGGTTTTATAAGTATTACTGACGGTTTTGAATTAGTCACCATAACTACGGTTACTAATAATTATTAGTGACGAATTTTAAAAGCGTTACTAAGAATAGAATATTAGTGACGGATTATAACATGCATGATCTACTATGTAAGCTCAAACCAAATACAACCTAAAGTGACCTTAGAAAAACCTTACGACTTACCCTTCGGTCGACCGACACCGAATTTTTTTCGGTGTCTTTAATTGGACAAAAATGACCCTAGGACATTCACCATTGCTCCTATGATTGTTAGGCACTTGAATAGGATTTGTGTGATTCAAAACAGGACCGAAATGCACACATTGTGCACTTTCGGTCGACCAACCTGGGCAGTTCATTCTACCTCGATCAACCGAAACCGGCATGGGTCAACAGTTGACCAAGGTCCCGATCGACCAAACCAGTGTAGTTCAAACTCTTCAGTTGACCGAAACCTCCTGAGGTCAACAAATTGACCATCTGGTCCACAGTGCCAACATTGAATACCAACTGCCTGGTCAATCGAGGGTCCTCGAGAGAAGTCCCAACGGTCTGGTCGACCGAACCATTCAGTTCAAAATGGCTTGGTCGACCAAACCTCGGAGAAATGGAAAATCGCCCTTTGGACAGGCACTTACGGTCGACCGACCATACAATTCATTTTTGCCTCGTCGACCGAACCTCAAGAACTTCGACCGACTGAACTTGTCCTGGTTGACCGAACCTCTCGGGCTGTCCTGATTTTTACCGCGATTAAACATTTTTAAATAGGGTTAATTAGGGTTAAAATGATCTTAAAAAATATTAATAATACCCTACATGTCCTAACGGCTATAATTCTTCCAATGTCTATATATAGCCCATCATTTGCTAAGATTAGCAAATTTGATTAAGGAGAATTCTTTGAAAATCCAAAAACCTATAATACTCATCTTTGAGCCTCCCACACTCATACTTACCTTTTTATTCTGATTAAACCTTCTATAAGTTGATTGAGTGTTAGTTTAAATAGGTTTACTCTCCCACTCTTGATTGATTGATTCGATTTTTTACGAGAGCTAAATCTAAGTGTTCTTTGGGGGCTTTTGCTAATAAGCCTATCGTAAGAAGACTTGCTTAAGCTTCTGAGTATTGTATTTGTGTTGCAATATCTTAGGAAGCTTGTATTTGTCTTTGGGTTGCAAAATCATTTTTAAAATATACTCAAATATCTTGTGTGATTTATATTGATATATTTGTGAAAAGATATTTGTGTTTGTTATAGTGATATTCATTCACTCATATATTATTTGCTGAATACAAAGATTACACATTTTTTGCAAACCAAGCATATACATTATTTGATATTTACATGCTTGAGACATCCTACTGATTGAAATATTTGAGACTTGATATCTTTGTGTGAACTTATTGATTGAATATCTTAAGATACAAAGATTGCCTGTTGATACTCTCACGCACTCATCACACTGATAGAAAATACATTTAAGAGCTAAAACATTAAACCACACTAAGCTTACTTATTATATCATTGGTGGTGTATGTGATTGAACGTAACTGGGTACACATCTTCTTTACATGAAAGCATAATTACTGTACCATTTGATTGTAATACACATCTGTTGTATTTCTAGGCACGAGCCTGAATAGGGAGACTAGCCCTGGAATAGTCCCGGATTGACTTAGACCCGGTTAGAAAAGCTAAGTGCATCATCCTATTAAGGCGTGTAGATTAAGGTCAATCCCGCTAATTAACCTGGTTAAGGTTGAGGTCAGTCCTGTGCTAATTGACCTGGTTGTAATTAGTGCCGCTTCTCCCTTAAGTGAGCTATTAGTGGAATCCTCGAGCTTGTGAGCTAGAGACAAGGATGTAGGCACAGTTGGTCAAACCCTGATAACATATCGTGTGTTTGTTGATATTTCCACACTTCATATTTACTGCACGTGAATGTTATTATGTGAATGATGCGCTTGATTTAAATTCATGTATAGTATATTTATCGGCATATTTGGAACTGCATAAAAAGACCCTAGGTTGTAATATTCAGCTAACATCTAGTTCAACTTAGGAGAAAAGTTTAAAATTTCAATTCACTCCCCCCCCCCTCCCTCGTGGGAATACACCAATTCTAACAATTGGTATCAGAGCCTCGTTACACTAGACTTAAAAGTTTTTGCAAAAGATCACAATGGCTTAATTTGGTGTATCCTCGTTCGGTGAGGGATAGTCACATACTTGTAGTAACCTGACCCCGAAAAAAAAAATATAATCATAATAATAAATAAATAAATAAAGAGATATTTTAGAGAAGATATTTTGAAAGGAGATATTTTGAGATATTTGTATATAAATATCTTGGAGGAGATACTTATTTAGATTACTTAAAGACTAAGTTAGATTTTATTCTATAAATTCTCTCATTCTCTCTCTCTCTCTCTCTCTCTCTCTCTCTCTCTCTCTCTCTCTCTCTCTCTCTCTCTCTCTCTCTCTCTCTCTCTCTCTCTATCTATCTATCTCTCTATGATCCTTCGTCATTCGTCGTCCGTTTTCAAAAATGGAGGGTACTGCATGGATCAAAAGAGGAAACTTTATAATTTTAACGGATCGGATCGTCGTTTCGGAGATTTTTGGGTTTTCCCCAAAAATCAAGGTAAGGATCTGATTCCGATTTCGATTAGGTATTTGTATAGCAGCGAGATTGCAGTGAGGTAATATTCTGTTTAGGTTTCGAGGATCCAAGGTTGTTGTTTTGGACCAAACCATTTGTGTCTTCATTTCCGGGTTTAAGGTAAGAGGAATTTGATTACAACAGTCATTTTTGGAAAAACCAAACCGCTAAAAATCTAGTTTATACTTATATGTATGATTTAACTGTTTAGTTGCTAAATTCTACTTAATAGAAATGCCGGTTTTACGATTTTACGATTTTTGGTAAAAATGAGGATTTTGGCGTATGATCTCCAAATCTTACGAAAATAACTTATTTGCATTTATATTGTAATAGGAGATGCTTGAATCATTTACTTTTCCTTTCAAATAATGTTTACTAGATTTATATCATTTAGTGGATTTTTCGACTAAACTCGTGAGATATATGTTGAAATGGAAATTTATGAATTTTCTATACTATTGATATAGATTATGGGAATGGAATTTCAATTTGTTATATTGAGAATGTGGAAAACAGAGGTCGGTGATACACCAAGCTATATTTGTGAAAAGGGGTAAATCGAGTGGATAGGCGCCGGTTTGAACCCGATGTGATTATTTGAATTTGTGAAAATACTGGAATTGCACAGGTTACTATATTTTATTATAAATTATATATATGATAAATGGAACCACAACTTGCTACTAAAGCAGTTGAAAGATAGTCCAGTAATAGAAGTTGAAAGATACTCCAGTTAGAAGTTGAAAAAGCTTCAGTTATGGGGTTGAAAGATAACCTCCAATGGCAGGGAATATTCCTCGGCTAGAAGGGTACAGTGCAATCACTCATGTTTAAAATCAGTGTGGGTACATACATGGTCAGCTAGCAGGTGTAATGAAACCACTGGTGAAATAATAAACCAGATGGGTCAGTCAGACTATATATAGATACTTGACATATGCCTGCACGAACAGGGCATTGTTGAAGTTATCAGTGCACAACCTATGCCACGGGGTAAATAGGTAATACATGTATGACAAGCTGGTTGTTGTTCTAATATTCATATGCATGAGTTAAATACTTGATGTGCAGATAAATGTTATACGATACAGTATTATAAAAAAAATGTTTCAAATGTATGAGTTCGTATGAAAATGTGCATATATGCAGTCACACACTGTTGTAACTCTTTCTTCCTTACTGAGAGGTGTCTCACCTTATTAAACAACCTTTATTTTCAGGTCCATTAGTACGTCGGTCCTAGTAGAAAAAGGGCTAGGGGAGATTATTTTTTGTTAGCTTACACAAGCGTTTGAATCTTGTATTAAACTTCGATGAAGTTCCTTTTTGGAGGGTTGTAATAACAAGATTTATTCTATTTCTGGTTTTGTGTAATTGTGGATGTATTAGTAAACTCTGTATAAGACTGATAGAAATCCCCATGGATGTTTATGTTTTTCCGCAACATTTATATCCCAGTTATGTATGTGTCACACCCATTTGTCCTTATTTAGGGCGGGTTGTTCGTGCATGTTTATCAGATACAGGTATTTCGTATGTTCGGTAGCCACTTGGGTCTATGTAAAGGGTTGGGTCATTACATACTAGTCCTCTATTATTTTATGGTGTCAATTACACCACCTGGAAAATTAGAATGACCATGTTTTTAAAATCTATGGACTGGAGGGTTTGACTTGTGACTTCTAAAGGAAGATGTGCACAAATAAATGAAAATGATCTTAACATAATTAATTCTAATGCCATAGATTTATTGTACTATGCTTTAGATACTGATCTTCTTCATGAGATTATGGCATGTAGTAGTGCACAGGACGTCTAGGTTGAGCTTGAAAAGAAATATGGAGAGACCCAGGAAAAAGAAACTGCCACTCCAAACGATGATCGTGTAGTGGCTAATCATGAGCAGGTTGCATTTAGTAGATGAGGAGGTATATGAATCTTACCCTACCTCATTTACTGATTCTTGTAATGAAGCATGTGATGATTTCTATATTGAAGCTTATGATATATCATATGTTGAATCATTAGTTGCCTTTAATGACTGCTTTGACAATGACGCATGTATTAATTCATGTGATGCGTCAAATGATGAATCATCTATTGAATACCAGGATAATTCTGTTGATGATGCATGTGATGATTCTTATGCTAAATGTCATGTTGTGTCATATGATGAATCATCTAATATTTTTTGTGACAATACTGTTGAAATTGCATGCAATGATTCATATATTAACTATGATATATCTTATGATGAATCATGTGTTGAATTGATAAATGAAAGCATGCCTTCGTATGAAAAGCTAGATAAAACTTTATTGAAAATGAATAAATTTCTAGCGAAGTTATCGAAGCAGAAATCCAGTTTGAAAAAGGAAAATAAAAGCATGGCAAAGCAATTAAGAAAAATAAATGATCATTATGTCATCTTAGAAAAGAGAAAGATTAAGAAGATCTTAAAAATTATCTGCTTAGAAAAAGAAATGAATGATTATTCTAGAGCTACACTCGAAGTCAAAAATGAGAAGAATAATCATAATAAACCCTTAAGAATTAAAAAGAAAAACATTTTCAATAAGGGTTCAACCTTTAAATCCAATGGCTATTTTTATGCCTCATTGAGCAAAAATAAGATTTGTAAGCATGATTCTTCACGTATATACAAAACGAGCTTACTTTGTAAAAGGAACTGGCACATCCAATCCAAATGTAAATCTAGAAGTGCCAGAGGCTTAGATAAAGAAATGGAGTGGGTTGTTATGAAGGCAAACCCCATAGGACTTAAGGAGAAACATACTCAAATTGAAATTAACTTCTAGTTAATTTTTCCTTTGTTCCTAGGTTTAGGGGTTGTGATTACTGTAGGCTTGGGAAGTGATTGTTGCTTAAAATGAAAATCTTAGTATACACACTCACTAAACTATCTTGTTATACTAAGACTCTTTATCCACTTCCAAATGGACATGACATCTATGCCTAAGTACTTAATTCTAAATGCTTAACTCATGCTAACATGAAAATCACAAAGTTAGGCAAATGTTGTCCATCGCACGAAATTGAGTGTTAGGGTTCCATCTTATATCATATGTCACTATACCCTGAACTCATTTTTGAATATGAAAAACCTCAGTCAAAATCAAGTCATCACTCTAGGGTTAAAGCACTATTGACCATAAATGACTAATATATACAGAGTGCTTCTTATAGCTACAACCAAATTAGAGGTATCCACTAGGGGATTGGTCCCTTTGAGTTTAAATCGAAAATCCTTTAATTTTGGTTTAATCGCTCCATAGGAAATCTTTACCAAACCACAATCATATCAGGTATAGATTCATCCCTTCCTTGGTTTGTATCCTTGTTCTAAATTGTGATAATATTTATAGGATACTTTCCATTCTCAGAAGAGCATTGTTCAAGAAAATTCAAATACTCATAAATGCTCTTTGCCTCTACTTCACACGCATAGCTCTCAAAACGTTAAGTCATATCCTTTAGAGCTTCATATCCTTAGAGACGAGTTGAATGACTATGTTGGTTGCAGTAGGTCTCAATCTAGATGAGTGCACAAAATTCAAGTAGACCTATGCACATACAATTTAAATTGAAAGTCATTCCAACTTGTGCCTCTCACACACACTGAGATTCATAAGAAAAGAGGCAGATATTGGCTTATCATCTCAACAAATATTCATTGTGACTTTCTGGTCCGATAAGCCTAAAGCATTCACCGCCAAGATATAATCATGAAAAATCTAAAACACTTGCCTAAGTAATTAGAAATTAAGAAAATGCATAAACTGAATAAGTACATAACTCTGGGGGAGCATTTCTATTTATATTAAATGCTCTTATGTTCATAGCTTATATGCCTTAATGAGTTACAACACTAAACTCATAACTATCCACTATTATTTATTGTTTATATTATATCTTGATGGATAGTGATTTGTGATTATCTAGTATTGTGAACTGTTATTGAATATATTGTGTGATAATACTGGATTGCATGGAACGCCATCTGCAAGGCTGTTGCAGAAACTTATTTACTTGCATGCTTGTATGGAACACCAACTGCATGGCTGATGCAGTATGTTATGTATTGCATGCTGGTAGTTGATATAGGTTCTCATGTGGCTTGAAATTAATTATAAATTGCTTAATTGAACCTATCAGGTGCAGGTTTTATGGGAAAATGTCCGATTTACAGACGGCATGCTGCCAAAATTTAGACAGGAATTTTCCCAACGTAAAATCTTGTGCTGAAGATGATTATGATAAAATTAATGTTAAAACATTTTTAAAAGGATGAGTGAAACCAAATAGATAATTAAACTTCATCCTAGCTTAATCATCAACCATTTAGAAAGGCTCAGATCCATCCCTATAGGAAGCGCGTAAATGATCCATATGCATCACTTTCATTTATTGAATATCGAGGCTCTTGAGAATACCCAAAACATTATATCTAGTGCTTAAAGGCTTATGTTTTGATATGAAATGTTCTTGGGTCATGAACATTATTGCATGCCTTAATATATATCTTTTGATGCATCCATGGTCTATAGGGACAACTATACTAATCAAATGATAAAATGTAATTGACAAATACGTAGTATAGTTGATTTTAAAGATTTGGATTGATGACTTATACTACTAAGCATAATGAAATTAATCTTTAGTTAGTATAAGTAGTTAAAGAATCTAAGCACGTACTCAAATTGAAAGGGGGAGCATCTGGACATAAATTCCTATCATATTCTGCTTTCTCATATGTTTAACTTAAATCTATTGTGAACTCATTGTGGCATGTGATTGAATGAAATGTTTTTATTGAAAATCATAATCTGAAGCATGTTTATATCGCCACAGTTGTTTGTGTTTGCCATATGATCTTGTATGTGAATGTTAAATTTTTAGGATCATTATAGCTGTGGTTTTTCTTGCTATAATTTAGTATGTGTATAATTGACAAACCAAAAAAATGTTGCTTGCTTGTTTTAAAATTAAAATTTTCTTTTTCAGCAAGCACCCCTTGTATTTTAAGCAAACATCATATAGGGGGGTATATAATATACGTATATATATTTATCTACATTAACTTTTGGCAAGATCAAATTTCAAAACAAACTCTCTTTCCTCTTGCATCATTATTATTATTATTATTATATACATACATGTATTTCAAAATTGCATAACTTTGAGTATAGCCTTAATTGACTATCATGCTTTTAAAATGAAATGCAATATGTCATGCATATGCGCTGAATGATTAATATTTGTTGCATGCTGAATTTATTTGATAGGATGAGTATATAAGAAATGCACTTAAGAGAACATCATCCTTGAGCTTAATTCAATTAAGAGTGCATGCAAATATACTTGGGAATTTAAGTCCCAATCTTAGAATAAATCAATAAGAACTTAATGCCTAAAATCTCTTGCATGCTAAGTAATACTAAGAAGAATGAACATATGATGGATGTGCTTAAATGAAATTCATTCTTGAGCATAAACACACTTATGTATGGCTGAGACTATATCGGGAAGTTTAAGCCCCATCCTTGTTAAGAGAATTATAACTCACCAAGCTCATTGGGCTCATACTATTAATTGGTTTTACTTTGTGAGTCTGATTTGTTCCATTACTTATACTGTGTTAAAAACCTAATGAACTCTTATAATTAATGTCAGTATAAGTAGCTAACAGGTCTAATGCATAGTAAAGAGGCTTCTTAGATGTTTCATAGTTTGCATACATTTAGGGGGAGCTCTCGAGTAAAAATTTTACAAGTCTTAGCAACTAATACCATTGTTGATATGTCTTCTTGTCTGAGACTTTGAGCATATTGATTATTGCTTGTGTGCACATTTCTTATATCTATAGCATGATCATATTGGACTTAATGTGAATTGATTATGACTTGTGATGGCCACTTCCTTTGTCCACTTTATGATGATATTGAAATTTATATTTGATTGTTGGACCATACTGAATTGTTTTAGTAGTCGTGGATAAACTATTAGGATTTATAAAATCAAACAAGTTGATATTTATACAAGATTCGTTTTGGAAAGTCATATTTTCAAGCGGCACTCTACCAAAATTTTTTAAAAATCTTTTCAAAACTTATAATGTATAAATATTACACTCACCCATTGCCTAAAACTTTTTAACTCTTATGACCCTTTTTACTGTTGCCAAAAGGGGGAGATGGAGAGGCAAAATTTGGGTTAAAATTTGATTTCCCTTAATGCATATTGATAGGGGGAGCCTTCTTAGGCTTATACCTATATTTTTTCTAGGTATATTTGTCATCATCAAAAAGGGGGAGAATGTTGACCTTATAGGTCGCGCTCGGTTTTCATAATGACAAATATTTGTTATATCTAATGGATGTTTGAGGCTTTGTGCAGGAACTAAAATTGTCAAGATCGAGATGGGCACAAAGCAAGTAAAGATCGAAGACCATTGAGTTGTAATATATTTAATTCATTCATGTAATTGGTCTGTAATAATATATAAGCTCACACACATCACATGCATGATTTACTATATAAGCTCAAACCAAATACAACCTAAAGTGACCTTAGAAAGACCTTAGGGCTTACCCTTCGGTCGACCGACACCGGATTTTTTTCGGTGTCTTTAATTGGACAAAAATGACCCTAGGACACTCACCATTACTCCTATGATTGTTAGACACTTGATTAGGATTTATGTGATTCAAAACAGGACCGAAATGCACACATTGTGCACTTTCGGTCTACCAACCTGGGCAGTTCATTCTGCCTCAGTCGATCGAGACCGGCATGGGTCAACAGTTAACCAAGGTCCCGGTCGACCAAACCAGTGTAGTTCAAACTTCCCAGTCGACTGAAACCTCCTGAGGTCAACAAATTGACCATCTAGTCGATCGAGCCAAAATTGAATACCAACTACCTTATCGATCGAGGGTCCTTGAGATAAGTCCCAACGGTCTGGTCGACCAAACCATTCAGTTCAAAATGGCCTGGTCGACCGAACCTCGGAGAAATGGAAAATCGCCCTTTGGACAGGCACTTACGGTCGATCGACCATACAATTCATTTTTGCCCCGTCGACCGAACCTTAAAAACTTTGATCGACCGAACTTGTCCTGGTCGACCGAACCTCTCAGGCTGCCCTGATTTTTACCGCGGTTAAACATTTTTAAATAGGGTTAATTAGGGTTAAAATGATCTTAAAAAATATTAATAATACCCTACATGTCCTAATGGCTATAATTCTTCCAATGTCTATATATAGCCCATCATTTACTAAGATTAGCAAATTTGATTAGGAAGAATTCTTTGAAAATCCAAAAACCTATAATACTCATCTTTAAGCCTCCCACACTCATACTTATCTTCTTATTCTGATTAAACCCTCTGTAAGTTGATTGAGTGTTAGTTTAAATAGGTTTTCTCTCCCACTCTTGATTGATTGATTCGATTTTTTATGAGAGCTAAACCTAAGTGTTCTTAGGGGGCTTTTGCTAATAAGTCTATCATAAGAAGACTTGCTTAAGCTTCTAAGTATTGCATTTGTGTTGCAATATCTTAGGAAGCTTGTATTTGTCTTTGGCTTGCAAAATCATTTTCAAAATATACTCAAATATCTTGTGTGATTTATATTGATATATTTGTGAAAAGATATTTGTGTTTGTTATAGTGATATTCATTCACTTATATATTATTTGCTGAATACAAAGATTACACATCTTTTGCAAACCAAACATATACATTATTTGATATTTACATGTTTGAGACATCCTACTAATTGAAATATTTGAGACTTGATATCTTTGTGTGAACTTATTGATTGAATATCTTAAGATACAAAGATTGCCTATTGATACTCTCACGCACTTATCACACTGATAGAAAATACATTTGAGAACTAAAAAATTAGACCACACTGAGCTTACTTATTATATCATTGGTGGTGTATGTGATGGAACGTAACTGGGTACACATCTTCTTTACATGAAAGCATAATTACTGTACCATTTGATTGTAATACACATATGTTGTATTTCCAGGCACGGGCCTAAAGAGGGAGACTAGCCCTGGAATAGTCCCGGATTGGCCTAGACACGATTAGAAAAGTTAGGTGCATCATCCTATGAAGGCGTGTAGATTAAGGTCAGCCTCGCTAATTAACCTAGTTAAGGTTGAGGTTAGCCCTGTGCTAATTGACCTGGTTGTAATCGGTGCCGTTCCACCCTTAAGTGATCTATTAGTGGAATCCTCGGGCTTACGAGCTAGAGACAGGGATGTAAGCACAGTTGGTGGAACCCCGATAACATGTCGTGTGTTTGTTCATATTTCCGCACTTCATATTTACCGCACATGTATGTTATTATGTGAATGATGCGCTTAATTCAAATTTCTATATAGTATATTTATCGACGTATTTGGAACTACATAAAATGACCATAGGTTGTAATATTCAACTAACATCTAGTTCAAACTAGGAGAAAAGTTTAAAATTCCAATTCACTCCCCCCCCCCTCTCGTGGGAATACACCAATTCTAACAATAATTACTAAAAAATTCATAAATTATTCAAAATTCAAATTCAAATTCAAAATCAAATTCAAATACAAATACAAATACATTATAAAAATTCAAATTAAAATACAGAAATTCCATCTATTTAGATAACAAAAAAAAATACAAAAAATAATCAAAAGCTGCATCCACATAATAAATTCTAGGTTCACTAATCTGTATACCAGGTTCACCCATATAATAAATTCTTTTAATGCACTAGGTAAGAACTACTCTGCCTACTAGATGATTAGGAAAATTCTTAGAGGATTTCCTCCTGTTTAGGAACCTAAAACCATTGCCATAACTGAAGGAAAAAATTTAAAAAATACTTCCCTATATGAACTGGTAGGATGGCTTCTCACGTACAAGATGGCGATAAATGAAAGAACTACTGAAGGTAGAAAACAAGAGAAGTCAATAGCTCTTAAAGCTGCTGACTCACTCTAAAAATGAGTAGCGCAAAGGTTATCCCAAGTATAGGAGTTTTCTCATGAATAAGTAGCCCTAAACGGTTAGATCATCTCTTCAGGGAATGCAGATTAATTTTAAACTTGTGTAAAACAAAAAAAAAAAAATTTACTGAACACATTTTAGATTCAATTCTTGGGGTTTTTGAAAGTTTGTGTGAGAATTAAGACAACGTGAATCCTAACTAGAGATTTAAGGCGCATAAAACCAACCAAACAACTCACTAATTAGACATTCAAATAATAAAACAAAGATAAACTAAAATTAAACTTCAACAATGACTTAAGAATAATAACCCAACTCAACACAATAATAACTTGAATGAAATAAATAAATCAACCAATATCTGAAAATAAACTGAATTTAACAATGACTCAACTAAATAAATAAACTAAACATGACAATAAATAAGCTCAACAAAGTCTTGAATAAACATAACTAAACTTAACCAATAAAGAGGACCTTTAAACAAAAACAACTTGAACTTAACAATAAAAATAACCCAAACAAATAAAATAACTCAACTCAAAAATAACTTAAACAAAATAATTCCCAATAATAGCTTCAACAAGAATGATTAAACTCAACAATGGCTT
Source organism: Malania oleifera (assembly GCF_029873635.1). NCBI lineage: Eukaryota > Viridiplantae > Streptophyta > Magnoliopsida > Santalales > Ximeniaceae > Malania > Malania oleifera. The sequence continues at coordinate 18,718,983 of NC_080422.1, forward strand.
AGTTAAAAATAAATCTCAAACGAATGCTTAAATAAAAATAAATAAACTTCAATACTGGATTAAATAAGAATAAACCTCAATTAAAGTATTAAAATAACATTAAGGTAAAGAACTAATTAGCAAATGAGAGAGAGAGAGAGAGAGAGAGAGAGAGTAATGGTCGTGAGGAGTGGAGAAAGGGTTGCTACCTCCTCTATGCGGCGCAACTCCCAAGAAAAGAAGACCCCCAGTTCCCCTTTTTTAGCCCCCTACAAAAGCCCTAAAAACCCCTTTAGAACCCTAGCCTCAGCTTTTCATTAAAGTCCCCCCAGCACATAGCCTTTTGTTTCATTTAATTAAAGCTACCAGCTGCCCTTTTAATTCCCCCAGGCCGGCCTTCAACTCTACTGCCCATTCTAGTTGCATCCATAGGTCGGGCTCACGTGGTCTTGTCACACATAGCCCATGCACACAGCTCACTTTCCATTTAATGTTCATGGCCCACGGTCTCACGCACGCCCAACCGCTTCTTTGCATGCAAGGAACACCCAGCTCCTATGCTTCCTTTAACATACACGGCCTACATGCATCCCTTGTTTTGGACCCAGCGCACGGCCAACCCAACTTCCTTTTGGACTCCTTCTGTAGAGACCCGGGAAATAGTAAGTAATGAAATAATTAAAAAAAAAAAAAAAGGAATATTGGTTTGGCATAGGCCAAATCGTCGATGGTTTTGGGTAAGCACAGAAAACCGTTGACTATTTTGAGTTACCGCGATCAAGTAAGGGTAAAACAATATAAATGGTTTGGTTAAAAACGGCAAACCGTCGACGATTTCCCCTACTCCAGCAAGCCTATATAAATTAAGTTCATTTTTATTATAAAAATCAAAACTCTCTCCTCACTCTCTCTCTCTAGCTGCGACCTACACTCTCTGTCTCTCTTCGATTTTTTGCTTGATTTAAGCCTGAATCAAAGGATAAATGGCATTTCGAGATCCCGGTGATGATTCTCCACAGTTTAACTGTAGCAATTTTGCTAGTTTAGGCTTTCCAAACACCACTCCAAAACTAGGGTAAGGAAGTTATTTTTCCAAGTTTAATTAGTTATTGGAAAATTATGGGCTTGGGAGTATTAAAGTGGTAAACATTCTGGGGTTGAGTTGATTAAGCTAGGATATATGGATACAAGATTTGTGCGAGCATCGTAGGCATAGTTTTGGAATCCCTGCAGGCATACCTCCAGGAAACATATAAGGGGAAAAGATTATGTCAGAAGTTTTCAGAAATTTTACAGATTAAATTATAACATGTGATTTCTGAGTAATATATGTATGTTTTGAGAAAGTTAGGTTATTGAGTTGAGTAAAACCCTAGAGATGGTTATACTAATATTTTCATCAGAATATCATAGTATAGATTATCACTTAAAATGTGTGGCATGAGGTTAATATTATACATAATGATTTTGTTGGTTTGTATGATAATATGTATATAGAGACAGAGATATGGATTTATACAAACTTATAGTATGATGATATTTTATATAGAACTACATTATGATAGTATACATATTTATATATTATTACAGCATTCTATATAGAACTATAGTACATTTTTTATACAGAGTTACAGCGTCCTATAAAGGACTACAACATTCTATATAGAACTACAGTACAATTTTTATATAGAGTTATAGCGTCCTATAAAGGACTACAACATTCTATATAGAACTACAGTACATTTTTTATACAAAGTTATAGCATCCTACAAAGGACTACATCATTTTACATAGAACTATAGTACAACATTTGATACAGAATTGCAGAATGATGGCGTTGTACATAGAACTACAACATAATAGTATTTTTATACAGAGTTATAGTATTTTTATAGATTTTATACAAATTTATAGTATGACAATTTATACTAAGTTTTGAATGAAATAATGTTATTATATGGTTTTAGAAATCGCATTATATGGTTTAAGAACCCTAATGGACCATAGCTAAGCACGGTGCTGTAGCTTCATAAATACCAGTGCAGCCACACTTCTCAGATAGAGTGATGGTGGTATACAGTCAGTTGTGCCATAGAAGTGTAGAGTTACCTCCTAGAGTCCAGACCAGAGTTGGGTAGGCCAATCGTACTCATAGTTACAAATACAGATACATATATAGATATAGTTGACTTAGCCTGGTTAGGCCAACCATGGCTAGGTCCGGCCTACGGGCCACACAACCCGGATCATGCAGGATTAATACATGACATTATTGTTTATCCATCCAGGGCAGTTCTTCTATGCATATATGTGCATTTATTGATACAGAGTTATTATTTTATATAAAGTATGATGTGAAATGAAAGTATGTAATTTGAAATATAGTTATATATATGTTTTGGTACAACTTTACATGATTTCACAATGAAAGGAAAGGTAAATAAGGTGTATATTTGAAACACTAAAACTCATATTGTCACACATTGATAATAACCTATTCCCACTTACTGAGAGGTGTCTCACCCCAAGAATTCAAACATTTCAGGAGATCTAGATAGATAGGCGGAGCGAGCTCTGAGGTAGAGGAGGTTGTGGTACTGCTTTAGTTTCAGGGTAAGTGTTTGAGCTGGGAGATATGTTTTTGTGTAATCCTGAGGATGTTTTATGGATTTTGGGGAGGTACATGTATAATTATGGAGATAGTAGAACTCTAATATTGTATATGAGGTTCCAGTATATTATGTTTTCGCTACATAGATAGTATGTAATTAGGACAGGTATGCCCAGTACTCACTTTGGGTACGAGATGACATTGCGGATGTTATTATTGTATCAGAGTAATTTTATATTTTTAGCAGTATGGAAAAAAAAAACAAAATTTTCGGGTCGTGACACCTTCAACGCACGGCCCTTACGTGCATGGTCTTCATCTTTTATTTCCCGAAAATGCCAAAAGCTTTCATGTGCATTTTAATTTCGACTTCAATTCCTGAAAAATTACCTACAATAATAGAACATGAATGTTTGTAAATTTACAGCAAGTGTAGATTAATTATCTTAAAATTATCAAATGAGCTCAATGATTAATATACTGGACATAATTAAGCATTTAATTAAAATTATAATCTTTAATTCATGATTTTAAATGCCTAATTAGACAACTTTGACGCGTAATCTTTATTATTGTATCAGAGTAATTTTATATTTTTAGCAGTATGGAAAAAAAAAACAAAATTTTCGGGTCGTGACACCTTCAACGCACGGCCCTTACGTGCATGGCCTTCATCTTTTATTTCCCGAAAATGCCAAAAGCTTTCATGTGCATTTTAATTTCGACTTCAATTCCTGAAAAATTACCTACAATAATAGAACATGAATGTTTGTAAATTTACAGCAAGTGTAGATTAATTATCTTAAAATTATCAAATGAGCTCAATGATTAATATACTGGACATAATTAAGCATTTAATTAAAATTATAATCTTTAATTCATGATTTTAAATGCCTAATTAGACAACTTTGACGCGTAATCACGCCCTCCCCCCCCCCCCCAACTAGCGTTTTGCTAGTTTCTAGCAAATAACGTGAATGCACTCATACCAGGGGAGTAGCAACCATAATTCCAATACTTTTGAAAATCACATGCCATGAAGTATGCTTATTGAGTTTAGGAACACAAGAGACAGGTTCATCCAAGTTAAGTGTCAACTGAGAGATTTATACACCATTTATTAAATCAACCAAGGTAATGGACTGTAACAAAGCTCGTGTGTATGAGAAAAGGCTAAAATTCCAAGATTGACTACCAATAGACATTAACGGTTTCAATCACAACAATTAATCTGAGACAACCGCATGGTTTTACTCTAATTCAAAATCATTGTATTGCTTTCACACTATCACACTTTAAAAGGCACCTACTTTCTTATTTAGTTAGGACTCCGATAGTAGGTAGTCGTTTCCAATGCATGAATGTACAATGGTAACTTTCACGCTACTATACTTTAGAAGGCACTCACTTTTTTATTTAGTTAGGACCCCAGTAGTAAGTAGCCCTTTCCAAAACACAATTGCTTCCCTCTTTTTATTTCTTTTTTTTTTTCTTTTCTCTCTTTTTCTTCTTTTCTTTTTTCAATTAATCCCTGGCTTGTTTCTTAAATTCATTTGTTTCAAACTTTTTCTTTTTCTTTCTTTTCTAAGTCATTAGGATATGGTTTATTAGAGTCTCAGACAACTGAAGTATACATCAACCAAAAACAATCTAAGGTAGTCTTTCTATGTATTTTGACTTGTGTAGTGTGTGTTTAACAAAATTTTCAACATCCTTCCCCTTCCCCTGGTTGCAATTAAGTGAAATGGATAAAGTTCTCTTTTGATTTAAACTCTGATTTGCACTACATCCTACATGTTCCATATCCTCAAAAAGGAAAAAAAAATATTGGCATGTAACGTTCAAAAGTAAGGAATTCAGCATGGTTTGAGCTCAATACCAGTATTTCCCAAAGGTGGACCAAACTGACATGCAAACAACACATGCAAATATCACATTAAAATTCTATCACATAGAAGCACACAATATCACATGCAAATGCTCCTGTGACGCCCCGAAACCCGCCAAGTGGGGCCCGGGTGCCACGTGTTTCAATCACCTGTATCTGATACCATAATTATCATGCACGCAGCGGAACATAATAAATAACCTCAAATAAATACCAGAATTCTATATAACAACCCAAAAACAAACACTACAACATCCAGATATCTATCTCCACAACCAGTATTTAAAACATAATCTCGTACAAATATATCTATACATATATCAGTATCTCACAATACCCCAAAAAGAAACCACCAAAAACAGTCTCAGCCTAGGCCTTCAAACCCGTTCTCCAGAAGAACCTAAAAAATTGTTATTCCACTAGGGTGAGACACTTCTCAGTAAGGGTGGAATAAATTATAACAGTGTGTGACAACTGAGTTTTAATATTTGCATATCAAAATAAATTGTTTCTCACATAATATCAATAACAACTGAGAAAATGTACCATTAATAACATCCCCGACATCTAATATCATACCCACATCCAATATGCACAAGTACATAATTTTTATGCAGACGAAAGTCCCCAAGGATAGGGAAGATTACCCACCCATACAAGTAACTTCCCTCTAGTCTAGTACTAAAAACTACCTACTAGAGCACTCACCTTACTCAGTAAGCCCTCAGGTGAAGAATTACCTCGCCGCCAGTACACACATCTTTATTATTTTAAAGGTGAAGGTTTCCGACGATTGGGATGTCTACCCGCCCATACAAGTAGCATCCCTTTGCATTGATACCAAGAAACTACCTAGCAGAACACTTACCTTTCTCAACAAACCCTCGATGGTATGTTTACCTCGCCGTATGCACGCACATGCATTCACAATATGCTATACCATTATTTTTATGCTATAATTAAATTCACATGCGTACAACACATCCACACAGGAATCATGCATCTCATACTTCATCTTCCAATATTCTCAGTACGTGGCCCACGCAGAGCAACTGCGTACATGTCAGTACGTAACCCACACAAGAACCTACATACTTCTTATCTACACATGGCCCACATAGGCACCACTACACACACAGGGTACATAACATGGCCCACACAGGCGCCATTATCCACACAGGATATAACGTGGCCTACACAGGCACCACTACCTAGACAGGGTACATAACATGGTCTACACAGGCATTATTATCCACACAGGATACAACGTGGCTCACACAGGCACCACTACCCACACAGGGTACATAACATGGCCCACACAGGCGCCATTATCCACACAGGATACAACGTGACCTACACAGGCACCACTACCCACACAGGGTACATAACATAGCCCACACAGGCGCCATTATCCACACAAGATATAACGTGACCCACACAGGCACCACTGTTCACTAGTATCCAATCCCCATGACCTACCCGTCGTACATCAGTAGAACAAGCTCCTCGACCTTCCAATGTCCTACCCATATAAATGACAATACGATGAGCTCCTCGACCTGCCAACATCACATCATGATTTATATCTAGGCAATATAACAACCTCCTCATGCCAACGTTATATTGAGATACATACAAATAACCGCACCAGTTAGTTCACACAGACGCATCAATGCATTTCCATATAGGAATCCAACATATCAATTCATTTCCCACACAATATCCCAACAAATCAATACATTTCCACATAGAAGTCAAACATAACAATTCATTCATCATGTCATAATCATTCCAAACACCCCCACATACAAACCCAAATACCACAGTAATTCATATTCAATTTATTAGGAAAAATTACTCTCATGTCACATGAATTTAATATCATAAACAATTATCCCAAATATAACCTTAAACCAAAATCATCATTTTCCCAGTAATTAGGTTATTCTGAAAATCATATAGATAAATAATAAATTTCGTATGCTCGTAAATAACTGGTTCACTTTAATAAAATACTGATATAATTTTATTCCCCCTTACCTGATTTCCTGAACCACGCCTGCAGGGCTCCCAAACTTATACCCGCGGTGCTCACCCGAACCCTGATTTAATCATATCAACCCCAATAAAATGTTATTTTAACATTTCCTAATTTACAATAATTAAATAGTAATTAATTTCTAAATAACCCATTTATCCTAGTTTTGGAGCTATTCCTACAACGATCCCACGAGAAATTCGCTCCGCTAGACTTGTAGAGAATCATCCCTAGATTCTCGTAGTGGTGTTCGATCGCCCATTTGACTTAAAATCTAAGAAAAATTGAGATAAGAATGAGAATTTGGCTTACCCCAGGAGATATGCCCACGTTACTCCTACGACAAATCCACTTCAGTAGATATGTCGGTAGCGGAGAATGGAGTTTGGTGGTATTTTCGGATTTTCAATTAGGTGAGAATCCGCTGCGAAATTGTAGAAAGAAAAGGAGCGGAGAGCGTGAGAGAATATATATTTTTTTTTTTCCTTTCTCTTTCCTTCCTTACTAGAGCGTGAAGTTTCTTTTTTTTTTCTTCTTTCTTCTCCTCATCCTGCTTCTCCAGAAACTTAGCCTTTAAGTTTCCTTTTTCCTTTTGTTTTTTCTTTCCTTTATCCTACTTTACTTTATCATATATATATATGTATACTTATATATATTACTTACATATATACTTATATATATATATAATTAAATATACATATATATATATCCACAATCCTCACATTTCTTAATTTAATTAATTTTCTTAATAATAATTAATTAATTAATTATTATTATTATTTTTATTAATAATTTTTTATTTTTTATTTTTTGGGTCATTACAGCTCCCCCTCCCCCCCAACTAAAATATAGCATTGTCTTCAATTGTTAAAAAGAGAAACAAAAGAATGATACTGAGAGAAGTAGAAGCGTACTTGGGTAGAGAAGTAAGGGAAAAGAAAGACTGATACTAAGGGAAAATGTACCTGAAAATAAACTAAAAACAAAATGAAAATAAAGAAAAGAAAAACATCACGGCATGTTTGGAGGAGGTTAGGGAGGAATTTCATCTGGTGGGTGCAGGTTTAAAAATTGAACTAGCGGGTCTCCAAATTTGAGTCGTCACAATGAATCTGCATTGTTACCTACATAAAAATTAGTTTCAAATAAATTATTGCTCTCCAAAGTCGCAGACAAAACATGTGCAAATTGACTTCCTTGTTTTAACAAGAAAGGATCTTTATGCAATATGTTTTTCAGGAAATTCACTTCTTTAAGAACCAGTCTTTGAGGAAAATGTGTCAGAACAGTTACCTTTGGTTTTTCAAAAATATCAACATTATAATTTTTACCTAGTTCTTTGAAAATGGAACTCTCACCATTCTACTCAACCTCCCTATCTGGTGTACTAGTTACCTTACCACTACAGAGATTTGCTTCGGCATTGCAATCTTTGGCGTTTACTCCAATAGAGGGTGACGGTTCCATGGTTGCAAATTGCACTTGAGTATCTAGCTAGGCTTGAAATGGGGATTCATCTTCCTCTAATGCACTCAATGTTGTGTTCAGCCTAGTCAAATAGGTGCTTATCTCGTTGATGGCTTGAGAAGTCTGAGTGTTGATCACATTTTGGCTTGCCATGAATTGTTGAAGTGTATTTTCCTTCTGTGCCATACTATCCTCGAAAGACTTTTTTGGTGGAGCAGGTGCTGCTAAAGAATAGATTTGAGGAATCTGATGTGCCTGATACTAATGCTGAAAGGCAGCCTGATGATATGACGATTGAGAAGGTGGTGCATAATATTGGGGAGGTTGATTACGAGGTTGCACTATACTATTATCCTTTTCCATCTCCATAACATCCAATCTTTTGGTGATTGCAGTCATACGTGCCTAAACATCAACATCATTCTTTAATTCATATTGCCCTCCACCAGGTATTGCTCTGAATGGTTAAGCTGCAATTGGTATTCTATCAATCCTAGTGTTACACTACTGAGCATTTTTAGCTAAATAATCTAGAAAACCCAGTGCATCATCAAGTTCCTTGTCGAAGAAATCTCCTGAACACATAGTATGGACGAACTGTTTCGATTCAAAAGTCAACGCAGTGTAGAAATAGTTGACCAGGCGCCATGATTCAAATCCATGGTGGGGACACATGTTAACCAGATCTCTAAATCTCTCCTAACTTGTATGAAATGTCTCATCAGCTCTTTGCAAGAATTGACTAATTTGCCCTTGCACAAATTGAGTTCTTTGAAAAGGAAAAAATTTATGTAAGAATTCACATTCCATATCAGTCCAACTAGAGATAGAATTAGCCCTCAAAGAATTAAACCATATCTTCGCTTTATCCTTTAAAGAGAAAGGAAATAAAAGAAGTTTAGTAAACTTATTAGTGCCAGCTCTAGTAATAAAAGTAGTACAAGTCAACTCAAAGTCCGTCAGGTATTGGTAAGGGCTCTTAGAGTCCGTCCCGTGAAGCTGAGGTATCACTAACATCATCCCATACTTAATCATGAAATTGGGTGCATCATTAGGTAAAGCAATGCATGATGATGTAGTGGTTCGTGTGGACTGCAAAAAATCCATAAGAGTGTGTGGTGCAGATGCATCCATAGTTTCTTCAAAACTTTTTTTTTTCATGAGAAAAATCAAAATAAAAGAAAAACACTAGTTTGAAACTAAATCTTACATTCCTCGGCAATGGCACCAAAAACTTGACTCACTCTGAAAATAAGTAGTGCAAAGGCTATTCCAAGTATAGGAGTTCTCTTATGTAATAATTAGCCCTAAAAGGCCAGAACGTCTCCTCATGAAATGCAGATTAATTCCAAACTTGTGTAAAACAAAAAGAAAAAAAATAAGAAAATAATTTTATTGAACACAATTTAGATTCGATTCTTGGGGTTTTTGAGAGTTTGTGATAGAATTAAGACAAAGTGAATCCTAACTAAAGATTTAACACGCATAAAATCAACCAAACAACTCACTAATTAAACATTCAAATAATAAAACAAAGATAAACTAAAATTAAACTTCAACAATGACTTAAGAATAATAACCCAACTCAACACAATAATAACTTGAATGAAATAAATAGATCCAACAATATCTAAAAATGAACTCAATTTAACAATGACTCAACTAAATAAATAAACTAAACTTAACAATAAATAAGCTCAACAAAGTCTTAAATAAACATAACTAAACTTAACCAATAAAGAGGAACTTTAAATAAAAACAACTTGAACTTAACAATAAAAATAACCCAAACAAATAAAATTACTCAACTCAAAAATAACTTAAACAAAATAATTCCCAATAATAGCTTCAACAAGAATGATTAAACTCAACAATGGCTTAGTTAAAAATAAATCTCAAACGAATTCTTAAATAAAAATAACTAAACTTCAACACTGGATTAAATATGAATAACCTCAAACAAAGTATTAAAATAACATTAAGGTAGAGAACTAATTAGCAAAGGAGAGAGAGAGAGAGAGAGAGAGAGAGAGAGAGAGAGAGAGAGATTAATGGTCGTGAGGAGTGAAGAGAGGGCTTCTGCCTCCTTTATGCAGCGCAGCTCCAAAGAAAAGAAGACCCCCAGCTCCCTTTTTCCAGCCCCCTACAAAAACTCTAAAAACCCTTTAAAACCCTAGCCTTAGCTTTTCATTAAAGTCCCCCCAACGCATGGCCTTTTGTTTCATTTAATTAAATCTGTCAATTACCCTTTTAATTCCCCCAGGCCGACCTTCAACTCTGCTGCCCATTCTAGTTGCATGCATGGGTCAGGCTCATATGGTCTTGTCACACATGACCCATGCACACGACTTCCTTTCCATTTAAAGTTCACAACCCACAGTCTCACGCACGCCCAGTCGCTTCTTTGCATGCATGGCACGCCCAGCTCCTATGCTCACTTTCACATACACAACCTGCATGCATCCCTTGTTTTGAACCCAGTGCATGGCCAGCCCAACTTCCTTTTGGACTCCTTCAACACACGACCCTTACGCCAGCCCAACTTCCTTTTGGACTCCTTCAACACACGACCCTTATGTGCATGGCCTTCATCTTTTATTTCCCGAAAATGTCGAGAGCTTTCATGTGCATTTTAATTTCGACTTTAATTCCTAAAAAATTACCTGCAATAATAGAACACAAATGTTAGTAAATTTACTACAAGTGTAGGTTAATTATCTTAAAATTATCAAGTGAGCTCAATGATTAAAATACTGGACATAATTAAGCATTTAATTGAAATTATAATCTTTAATTTATGATTTTAAATACCTAATTACACAACTTTGACGCGTAATCAACTGCAAAGAAGAGCACAAGTGTGGAATAGGACAATGAATTAGACGATAATGATATAGCCTTATTCATTAGACGACAAGGAAAATTCTTCAAAAAGAATAAGAGATTTGCTCAAAAATTCAGAGGGTCAAAAACTGACAAGGGCAGAACAAGTAAAAAGGAAACAAAAAATTATCCCCCTACTTATTATAACTGTAAGAAAGTAAGATATATAAAGCCTGATTGTCCACAACTCAAGAAAGACGCCAAGAAGAAGAAAAAGAAAGCAATAAAAGCAACTACTTGGGATGACTCTAGCTCAAGTGACTCAAAAAGTGAATCAAATGATCAAGACATAGGAAACTTTTACTTCATGGCGAGAGACAACGAGGTAAATTATTATTCTAGCACATCTGAATAATCTAGTGATGAATTGTGTAGTGACTCATGTGAGAGTATGCCTTCGTATAGAGAAAGTCAAGTTGAACTATTCTTACTGCATAACAGGTTCATAAAAGTATCCAAGAGAAACATTGTAACGACCCGAAGAATAATGGTATTTAAATAATAAAAAGAAAGGGAAATGGAAAATGGAAACAGAAGGAGGCAATTGACGACGTTGCATTTTTGGAAAGGATAATCTCGAGGAATTTTTCAGCTCCTCGTCGACGAATACAAGGGACTCGTCGACGAGGGTATAACAGGAGCTCGTCGACGAGGATATGATTCGTCGACGAGAAGATACCGAGAGAGGATTTTTGGAAGCCTGAAATTCATCGACGAGGGTTGGAGTTCATCGACGAACTTTCTACAGGACTCGTCGACGAGGTGACGTGGCTCATCGATGAATCCCGCAGTATAAATAGGGATTAAACGTGATTTTTAGTCATTTTTTCTACACAAAACTTCCTTCTCTCTTACCCTTCGGTTTCTCCTCCTTCTCTCTTCGATTTTGGGCCGGATTTCCACCGGTTTGATGATATGAAGCCACCACGATGCTCCTGGGAAAGTTCTCTGCAAGTCTTCCGGAGCGGATCGTTGGTGGGGTTTAGTTGGAAATCATCCCAAATCCAGGGTAAGACTTTCTACACAATATTTGAATTTTTGATAGTTGTAGAAAGCATAGTACGCATAGAAATATTGAACTTTAGTTCTGGGGAATGTTGTTTTCAGGGTGTTGAATGGGGAATCATGTGGGTGCAGGACAGATTTTCTTAAGGGCTTTTCAAGAATCAGGTAAGGGGATAAACTAGACTAGTATTTTATGAAAATATGTATATTGTTATAGCATTTGATTTCAGGAAATAAATATATTTATATATGATTTATATTTGGAAAAATACTATTGAAAATGATGGTATATTGAATATGCGAAAAACCTGTTAGTGTGGCATGAGTAAAAATTATTATGAAATACTATTTTCTAGGAATGTGTGAATGATACGGATTTTTATAATGGAAAACCGGCGTACGGGCCAAGATTTTTATATGTTTTTTTGGTATACTGGCCGTGCTATATGTATGATTTGCCAGCGTACGGGCTGAGCTATGGATATATTTTGCCGACATACAGACCGTGCTATGGATGTGATTTGCCAGCGTACAGGCTGTTATGGATATGTTTGCTAGCGTACGGGTCGAGCTATGGAAATGATTTGCCAGCGTACGAGTTGTACTATGATTTGCCCGCGTACGAGCCAAGCTATGGTAAAATATGAAATACCGGTGTACGGGCCGATGATTTTTCATGTTATACGTAAATATGCAAAATGATATGATTGATCTGATAATTAATGATATTAGATATCCATGTATCACAGTTTCAGTATATGTTATATGATATCAAAACCTGGTTGGCTTGGTCTACGTTAGCACTTGCACGGTACCGTTGCTATGTATCCATGGTCATCATGATCATGATATTTGTGTTAACGCCGTTGCACGGAGTGGTGTGAGATTGGATGGTCGATATGGTTTATAAGAAGCATGTGAGCACCCCTGGTGTACGGACCAGGTCTGGCAAACCCATCAGACTTATAGATTGTACTTTTGACTTGGCAGTGGTCGGCTAACCATTGTCAAGTCCCGCCTTCGAGCCACACAACCCAGTCATGTGGGGATAATACATGACAACTACCAGCTAACCTACCAGGAATGTTTTTATATTATTATTATATGAGATGAAATGTGTTTATGAAAATGCAGTATGTTCTGCCATGTTTTAATGATATATATGTTTTCCTAAATTTGACAAAACAGTTACTGAATATGTTCTGTATGGTATATGTATAACACGGAATACTCATGTTACCACACACTGGTATTAGTTTATTTCCTTACTGAGAGGTGTCTCACCCCAAAATTTTATAAACTTTTTAGGTGCCCCAGATAGGAGAGCGGGAAAAGTCCCGCTAATCTAGTGTTGCTTGTCTGCCCTCTTTGAAGGGTAAGTTTTAGTAGGGACAATTGGATTTTGTGCGAAATGTCCCTAGATATTGTTTTTAGGATGTATATACTGAAATACAGTGGATTTAGCGACTCTGGTATTTATGGTAATGTGATGGATGTTTTCGTATTTATCATATTGTGATTGTATGTTTCCTACTACTTAGGCTTTCGTTATGTGTTCTGATATATCCCTGGTACCCACGGGTCCATGTGGATTATGATCTGCTGAGTTGAGATTTGTGATTTTGTAATATAAAAAAAAAATTTGAAAATTAAGTAGGTCGTCACAAACATCACACTACGAAAACAAAATGAAACACTAATGAACCAACGAGAGTAATCAAAATCAGCTAAAAATGAAAAAGACTCAATCATTGATGAACGCATGAGTAAAATTAACCAAATATCTCAAGAAGTAGTAAAGTTGCAAATGAATAGTAAAGGTACAAAAGACTAAAAAATACATAGTCTTGAAAGTAAAATTGAGGATCAATCTAAAATCATCTACAACTTCATTAGAGGAAAAGAGAACTTTGATAAACTAGTTGGATCGCAAAGAATGTCTTTGTATAAGGAAGGCAGAGGATTCAACGGAGTTGAAAACAAGAAGAAAAAGAACCTCTACATAGGGTACTTTGTAAAAGCTTCAAAACATTATGCAAGCACATCTTCAACAAATACATATGAACACACTACATGTTTCTTATGTAAGAAGAAGGGATACATAAAGTTTGAATGTCCATTCAAGAGAAAGAATGTTAAAATAAAAAAGGAATGGAGAGTTAAAAATGAAACTAAAACAAACTCAAAAAGACCTAAGAAGGTTTGAGTAGCGAAAGTAACATCGTGAATCCCTTCTTGTAGGTATGTTTTAGATCCACTCCATCAAAATACAAATGGTACTTGGATAGTGGATGCTAGAGGCATATGACTAGAAATCAGTCCAAGTTTACCTCATTGATGTTAAAGGATGGTGGACATGTCACCTTTGGAGACAATGCTAATTAAAGGCAGAATTATTGGCATCGGTAAAGTCGATAAGGAACCCTCCTTGATAAATGTTGATGTTTTATTAGTAGAAGGGTCAAAACATAATCTGCTTAGCGTTAGTCAACTGAGTGATAAAGGTTTTGATGTAACACTCAAACAAGACAAATCAATTTGAGAGAAATAGAGTTTGGAAGTTAGTTCCTAGCCTTGTTGATCACTCGGTTATCGGTACTAAATAGGTTTTTAGGAATAAAAAGGATAAAAACGACATTGTAGTCCGTAACAGGACTAGACTGGTAGCTCAAGATTGCAATCAGGAATAAGGTACTGACTACGATGAGACCTTTGCTCCCATAGCTAAAATGGAAACAATTATAATGCTACTAACCTACACATCTCATAAGAACTTTAAACTTTATCAAATGGATGTGAAGAGTGCACATTTTAATGGATACATAAATGAAGAGGTATATGTAGCACAACCCCCTAGGTTTGAGGACTTTCATTTTCCTGATAATGTGTTTAGACTAACAAAGGCTCTATATGGATTAAAACAAGCTCCTAGAGCTTGGTATGAATGGTTAAGTGGCTTCTTGTTAGAAAATGGGTTTTTTAGAAGGAAAAATGGATAGCACCCTATTTATACAGTCTAAAAATAATGATATGCTCATCATACAAATTTATGTTAATGACATTATCGTTGGTGCTACAAATGAGGATTTATGCAAAAACTTCGCAAAATGCATGTAAGACGAGTTTGAGATGAGCATGATAGGCGAGTTGACATATTTCCTTGGTCTTAAAATCAAGCAAGTTAAGAATGACACATGCATTAATCATTCAAATTATATAAATGATCTGCTCAAGAAATTCGATATAGAAGGTGGCAAGCCATTGGGGACTCCAATGAGCACTTCTATTAGTCTTGACAAAGATGAGTAAGGAAAGCCGGTAGATGTGAAATACTACCAAGGCATGATAGTATATCACACAATTCCCGAACAAAGCATAAATTGGTGAAGAAAAGGGGTATCCTAAGCAACATCCTCAAATACAAGGAGGTAATCCAGTTGAAGAAACCTTCAAATTAAGAAGCCATCAATGCCAAAAGTTGGGAGAATCAATGAGTCAATTCAAGCGAGTAAAGTATCCAAGATAGTTAAAGTAGAATGATTAGTCGATTAAGGGTATGAAGATAACTAGCCACCAAAAATGGAGATCCAGAAAGGGACCCATTAACTTTCTTACTTCTAAGGTTTGTCTTGTCTCATTTAATCACTCTAGGTTGTGCAAGGTGCACGTAAGCCTTGTCCTTTTTTACTTACTCCAAGCTGTGCAATGCATACATAAGTCTTGTCCCCTTTCAACTATTCTAGGTCATGCAAGATGTAAGTAAGTCTTATATCTTCTAATCACTCTAGGCTATGCAAAATGCATGTAAGCCCTATCTCATATCGAATGTTCCAAGCAATGTAATGCATGCAAGTCCTATCTCCTACCAATCATTGATCACATAAATTTTGTCTTCTTTTGATTATCTAGGTGATGCAACGCATTAAAGTCCTATTTTCTTTTCAATCAATCTAGGTCATACGGAAATCACCTAAGTCCTGTTCCCTTTCAATCAATCTAGGTCGTGCAAAAGGCACCTAAGACTTATCTTTTATTTCAATCATCTGAGGTGTGCAGGATGCACGTAAGTCCTATTCATTTGCAAAACATTTTTTCTTGAATAATCAATCCTCGAGTCAATCCTTAAGTGACATGATAGTGTAAGGGTTATACAACACCCCTTTGTCAAGGAATTCATTCCAAGTTACTTAACAATGTTGAGCTCATACAATTCCCCTAGTCAAGTGCTTTTTTCAGTCTGAGATGGGTAGTGTCCCCATGGACTTTGCTCTTCATGATTTGACAATGTAGGGATTATACAATTCCCCTTGTCAAGTGATTTTTCCAGTCTAAAATGGGTCGTGTCCCTATGGATGTTTCTTTGTTCTTCATGACTTGACAATATAGGGGTCATACAATTCCCTTTGTCAAATGCTCTTTCTAATCCAAGATGGTTAGTGTTCTCATGGACATTTTTTTTTTTATTCTTCATGACTTGACTATGTAGGTGTCTTACAATTCCCTTCGTCAATTGTTCTTTCTAGTCTAAGATGGGCAGTGTCTCTATGGACATTTCTTTGTTCTTTGTGACTTAACAATGTAGGGGTCATACAATGCCCCCATCGTCAAGTGCTTTTTCCAGTCCGAGATGGGTAGTGTCCCCATGGACATTTCTTTGTTTTTTTTTAATATTCCAAGTGACTTGACAATGTAGGAGTCATACAATTTCCCTTGTCAAGCGTTCTTTTTTTTTTTTTTTCAGTTTAAGATGGGTAGTGTCCTATGGACATTTCTTTGTTCTTCGCAACTTGATATTCTAGGGGTCATACAATTTTCCTCGTAAGCACTCTTTCTGGTCCAAAATGGCAATGTCCCCATAAACATTTCTTTGTTCTTCGTGATTTGACAACGTAGAGGTCATACAAATTTTCTCGTCAAGCGCTCTTTATGGTTTGAAATAGGTAGCCTCCCTATGGACATTTCCTTGTTCTTTGTGACTTAATAATGTAGGGGTCATACAATTCCCCTCAAGAACTTTTCATTTCGAGATAGATAGTGTCCCCATGGATGTTTCTTTATTCTTCATGACTTAAAAATGTAGAGGTTATACAATTCACCTTGCCAAGCACTATTTTAAATTTGAGATGGGTAGTGTCCCTATAGACGTTTCTTTGTTTTTCATGACTTGAAAATGCAGGGGTCATACAATTCCCCTCATTGGGTGCTCTTTCGAGTCCGAGATGGGTAGCGTCCCCATAGACAATTTTTTTATTCCAAGTGATCTGACAGTGTAAGGATTATACAATTTCCCTCGTCAAGTACTTTTTTCCTCCTAACTAGTATGAGATGGGTAAGGTCTCCATGGTCAGTTCTTTCCTCTTCTATGTGTGTTGTAATGGTTGGACATTTCAAGATCAACAACTCTTGAGGTCAATCGCTTCACCTAATCACTCTAAATAGGTTGTAGTGACTTGATAGTTTGAGATCAGTAACTCTCGAGGTCAATCATTTCATTCATCCTTCTTATTTTGTTTTTCCTTAGCCTAACCTTCATTTAACATTTAGTTAAGATGGACATCTCTATATTTGTCCAACCCCTTTTTTCAAAGTTTTCAACCAAAAAGGGGTAGTTGTCAATGGTTGACAGAATGCCCAAAATAGAGGTTGGCAAGTATTTTTTTTTGCATTTGTACCTTCTCACCTTGTATTTTTGCCTTTTTCTATTTTATTTTTGCCATTTCTTACAGTCTCCAGTGATTTAGGAGGGTCTAGAATAAAAAGGTGGGGCTTGATAGCGATTTTGACCTTATGCACATAAATCGAGATAAAGCTCCTATCATTCCAAGCATTTCTACCCACTTTCCACCAATTCTAACTGCACCAGGTAATTCAGAGTAGTCCAAAATGATAAAAGAGGTCTAATAGTAATTTTAACTTTGAGCACACAAATTGAGGCAAAAACCTCTATCATTTCAAGTTTTTTGATTTTTTTCTACCAAATCTTATTGCATTGAGTAATTTGGAATAGTCTACAATAATAAGAAATGTTTGATAGTGATTTTGATTTTAGTTATGCAAGTCGAGGCAAAGACCCTATTGTGACGACCTGCTTAATTTCCACATTTTTTTTAATATTACAAAATCAAAAAACTCAACTCAGCAGATCATAATCCACCTAGACCCGTGGGTACCAGGGATATATCAGAACACATAACAAAAGCCTAAGCAGCAGGAAACATACAATCACAATATGATAAATACGAAAACATCCATCACATTACCATAAATACCAGAGTCGCTATATCTACTGTATTTCAGTATATACATCCTAAAAACAAGATCTAGGGACATTTCCCACAAAATCCAACTGTCCCTACTAAAACTTACCCTTCAAAGAGGGCAGACAAACAACACTAGATTAGCGGGACTTTTCCCGCTCTCCTATCTGGGGCTCCTAAAAAATTTATAAAATTTTGGGGTGAGACACCTCTCAGTAAGGGAAATAAACTAATACCAGTGTGTGACAACATGAGTATTCCGTGTTATACATATACCATACAAAACATATTCAGTAACTGCTTTATCAAATCTGGGAAAACATATATATCATCAAAACATGGCAGAACATGCTGCATTTTCATAAACATATTTCATTTCATATAATAATAATAATACAAAAACATTCCTGGTAGGTTAGCTGGTAGTTGTCATGTATTACCCCCACATGACTGAGTTGTGTGGCCTAAAGGCGGGACCTGACAATGATTGGCCGACCACTGTCAAGTCAAAAGTACAGTCTGTAAGTCTGCTGGGTCTGTCAGACCTGGTGCATACACCAAGGGCGCTCACACACTTCTTATAAACCACATCGACCATCCAATCTCACACCACTCCGTACAACAGTGTTAACACAAATATCATGATCATGAAGACCATGGACACATAACAATGGTACCGTGGAAGTGCTAACCTAGACCAAGCCAACCAGGTTCTGATATCATATAACATATATTGAAACTGTGATACATGAATATCCCATATCATTAATTATCAGATCAATCATATCATTTTGCATATATACGTATATCATTAAAATCATCGGCCCGTATGCCGGTATTACACATTTTATCATAGCTCGACCCATATGCCGGCAAATCATAGCACAACTTGTACGCTGACAAATCATTTCCATAGCTCGGCTAGTACACCAACAAACATATCCATAGCTCACCCCGTATGCTAGCAAATCATACACATATCTAGGTCCGTACGTCGGCAAATCATACACATAGCTTGGCCCATACATCGGCAAATATATCAAAATCTCGGCCCATACGCCGGTTTTCCATTATAAAAATCTGTACCATTCACACATTCCCAGAAAACTGTATTTCATAACAATTTTTACTCATGCCACACTAACAGGTGTTTCACATATTTAACATATCATCATTTTAACATTATTTTCCCAAATATAAATCATATATAAATATATTTATTTTCCTGAAATCAAATGCTATACTAATATACATAGTTTTCATAAAATACTAGCTTAATTTATCCCCTTACCTGATTCCTGAAAAGCCCCTAAGAAAATCTGTCCCGCACCCGTAAGGTTCCCAACTCAACACCTTGGAAACAACATACGAGTGTTATTTCAGCGTAAAACATAACACAATACAATACAGTTCCAGTATAGTTCTAGTATTTTTCACAAATCCGTTATAGTATATACGATACCAAACATACGGTCAGTGTCGTCACACTAAGCACCCAATTACCCTGCAATAATCAAAGCCTCATAGCGATAAAATTGCCAATACGGTGTAGCTCACACCCATCGGTGACCAGCCAGAAAGAATAAGCGATATTTCATACCCTCAGATATAAAGTCGAACACTCTCGCCCATGGTAATTAGCCGAGGCATGGTGTCAGCGTACAGTAATTAGCCACCCCTAACTGATTTAACATATGATAATTAGCTGCCCTTGGCTAATTTACAAAACCTGGAACAATTTTGGAACTCATGTCCTTATCATCAGTGTACGGTAATTAGCCACCCCTAGCTATTTTACAAAACCTAGAACATTTTACATACAACAGTTCATTCCACACTTATTTGGTATATGAAAAATCATATCGTTTTCAGTTCAAGAATACGATTTAATACAAATATGGGTATGATCATCTCAATACTATAGTTTTAATACAACATACGATTTCTCCAACAAAATAGAGATGATACCCGAAACCCCCAAATTTTCCTGAAAACTGTAACCCAAAAATCCTGCATTTTTACCTGATAAAATCTCGCATTTTTACCTGATAGATTTTTCCAAATAACCAAAACATACAAACAATCGTAAACTATAGGTTTACTGATCCCAATTTCAAAAATAACTAATATAAAAAGAATCCCCTTACCTTTTCCCGAAATACCAAAATACGAACTCTACGGCTCCAAAACTACAAATCGAGTCACCAAAACCTAAACAACGAAAAACTATACTTCACTATAATTGTTACTACTACACATATTCTAAAACGAAACTGAAATCGGACCCTTACCTCAATTTTGGGTCAAAACCCGAAAATCCTCGAAACGAATTTTCGATCCTCTAAAAATGTAGAGCCTCTCCTTCTGATTCACATGGTAACGTCGAATCATTGACTCAAGCGACGAACAACGAAGAATTGAAGAGAGAAGGAGAGGTTTCGCTGGTTCTAGAGAGAGAGAGAGAGAGAGAGAATTTTAGCATTCTTAGCAACTAAGCAATGAAGGAGGATATTTATAGCCCCTTTGACTTGGCCAATCCCATCGATGAAACCGCGCCTTCGTTAACGAATAATCCACACATTTAGTTGACAAATCGGCTTCTTCGGCGACGAACCCTATTCCGATATTTTGCAACACGTTCGACATATCTTCGTTGACGAGGCTCTGAATTTCGGCAACGAAGAGTATGAGGGCCTTCGTCGACGAAACCTTCAAAATTTACCTTTTTACCCTTTTTTTAGTAATTCAATCCATATATCTCGGGTCGAGTTCTTGCACCTTTCCTATCAATTCTGATTGCATCGAATGATTTAGAGTAGTCTAAAATGATAAGGTAGTGTTTCCCAATAATTTCACCCTCCAACATAAAAATTAAGATAGAAGCCCTATCATTTCTAGCTTTTTTTTTTTTTCATTATTTGTTAAATTTGATTGTACCGGTATCTATAGCAATCCAAAATAGTAAGGAGAGTCAAATTATAATTTTGGGTGCAAAGATATTTTAAGGAATTAAACAACATTTCATTTAAAATTCCACTTCATCACCTTAATGATATTTGGTGATTTTAAGCATTGACTTGTTTCCCCCGTCCCCCCCCCCCCCCATTATGTATTTTTGTATACTCAACTCAACTAATACATTGAAATAAAAATTAATATTTTCATAATAAAATTTCTCTTAATTGAATAGCTACAATCTCAAGATTTTTAACACATGATAGAGTTTAGTTTGCTTTGTTTATTTAATTTTTTGATTTATTGAAAAGTTAAAATTATATTACACAATGAGAAGTAGTCCATTTCATATCTTATATCCTTTTTTCCACCCAAGATATATTTGAACTGACTCGACATATTAAAATATTTGAACTCCACTTAATAAAAAATTTTAACTTAAAATTTAACTCAAATTTAATCGATCTTACTTACAAACTCAACTTTAATTATGAATTATAAAAAAAATTCTTTGTTCTATGAATTCTTAAAATTTAAGCTAAAATTCTTAAAATTTAAGCTAACTCCATTAGACTTGATTATGCTATAGAACAATATTAAGTATGTATAAATATATAATATTTAGAAGAACGAGGTACAATTAGCAACAAGGAAAACTTGCAAACCATCGATACACCCTCTCAAGATTCCAACCGTCTTTCTTCTTCTATCTCTCTTCCTCCCTCGATCAAAAGAACCACTTCTTCCAAAATTACCAACTTAGTTGAATACTCCTATATTCCTGATTCTGCTCGGATACAGGAAATCTCTCTTCCTCTTATTAATCCTTATAATATCTTTAGAAAAAAGAAATCCTTAGCTAACCAAGTCCGTACTCTCCTTATTTCCCACAATAGACTTCATGTCAAAGAATATGTTCAGACCATGGCTCTTGATAAGTATCTTATCCTAGCCTCTTCAAGAGAACAATATATTGATCTTGAGCTTGACCAAGATCTGATAAACCAATGGATTAGAGAAGATTATACTCACCTTCACTTCGGTGTTGTTCGTCTTCTTCTCACCCTGCATGGCAAAAAAGGACTTCCTGTTACAGTAAGGATTACTCTCCTCAACACCACTTATACTAGCATGCTGCTATTGGGACTTCTCTCACTACACTTCAAGCTAGAAGTGTCTGCCTCACTTTTTTCCCAAACTTCAATATTCCTTTAAGGGATAAAAATTTGAAGAATTGTATAAAGGTCCAACTTCAAATCACTGGTGCTCCTTAGATATCCTCCGCCTATATGGCCACTTTTCACCATCAGTTCATCTACATACTACAAGATCATGCCGTTGATCTTCCCTTTCCAGGACAGTCTGAAAACACTATTCCATGACTTCTGAAAGAGAGGATGAAGTGCCAACAATCTTACAGATACCAAGACAAATTCCTAGAGATGAATTAAAATAGCTTATTCCTTTGGAATGGATTACCAGTTATGAGCAACTTCACCAGCATTCCATACCAATTTATCTTTCAAATCCAAAATTTTAGAGACTTCTGGATGGAACTGTGAAAATTTTGTTTGATCCAAAAGATGGTGCTTCCTCCAGCACACCTCCAGTTTTCCAATCCCTGATGATAAAGCCTGTCACTTTTGAAGAAGATATTCCCTTAAACAGTGTTGAAGCATATGGATCTCCCATCTACACTGACAAAATTGAAGGACACTTTATCTGGGATGTTGATCCTTCAATGTGTGATCCTGTTTGTGATTGCCATATATAACACCAGAAGGAAACCAAACCGTCTGCAAACCATTTCCCCCTCACAGAAGGCCTAATGATCCAAATAGCTCATGGATAGGAATTCGACGCCCGGATCCTAAACCTAAGCTCTTATGGATCTATGAAAGAGCCCTTGAGATTCTTTGTGAAGAAGGATTACTTCCTCCAAAAGAAACTGATCCAGTTCCTTACCAAAATTTAGTGCCTAGCCAGACTCAAGCCCAACCTATTCCTTGTTTCATGGCATCCCCATATGATAAACATTTTCCACCATTGGAACCCAGGTCATATCCAAAATCAAACCTTCATTCTCAACCTTTTGTTCAAACTTTCGAAGTCCAACTAGATGCTTCCAGGAAACTCCCCTCACAAACTGAACAAGTCTTAAACTGCAAACCCAAAATGCCAAATCTCAGAATTCAACTTTATCTTCCATTGACCATAAGGTTGATAAACTTATTTCTCAAGGTACTTAGATGAACCAAAGACTTGATTGTATTGATTCCAGACTTGATGATATGTACTCTGGCTTGAAAAGGAAAATTAATAGTCTTGATGCTGAGCTTAGACAGTACATTGATGCAGGATATTATGGTCCAATGTTCAATGAAAAGGAGACAGAGATTAATAGACTCAAAGACCAATTATCTCATGTGGAACGGGATCTCCATCATCTCCATCAATTTATTATATTCCTAAATCCTTTCTATACACTCAGTCATATTCCTCCTTTCCATTACTTACCAGATTACTCTAAGCATTTCAAATCAACTGCTGATTTCTTCAAAAGACATTCTCTCATACCATCCAAAGCCACTCCCCCAAGACCCCCAGCTCTAGCTTTAACTTCCAAACCTACTTCCATTGATCAAAAGTTTAAACTACCGTTTTCATCTCCGGATCAGCCACCATCATTGCTTGCTGACAAAGTTCTATCCATCCCTGAAGCATCTTCTGAGGATAATGATGACATTGATGTTTCCATTGAAGCATTATCAAAAACCCTGTCCACTCCAAATGATGAGATTACAGATCTTTCACACATGCTAATGGCATCTCCCATTGATCTAGGATCTTCTAGAACACAAAAATTTAATGAGCAGACTGATACTATAACTCCTATTGTGGGAGAACCCATTGAAGTTGATTCAGCTACAGCTGACTTAGCCCCAAAGTAATCTATTCCTCATAATTCGACAAATGGTTCCTGGTTCTTATTTGAAGGACTCTCACCCACGAAATGGAGAGACAGAATTTGAGAATTTGGTGCTTGGATTGATCTCCAACTCTCTAAATCAGACAACAATCTTGAAACAGTTCTTCTTAAATTCATTTTTAGATTCACTGGAACGTTAAGAGATTGGTTTCAAAGTCTTGGTGATTATACACAATTATAGTTCATCATATCACAGTCTCTCTCTCATGCCCTTGGAACTCTTTACCGAGAATTCATTGGAGACCCTAATGCTCATGCTAATGCAGTCAGACAAGAATACTTTGAGATGCATTGTTGTTCATTAAAAAGAAAAGATCTTGATTTTCATTATCAAAGAATGTCCAGACGATATTATCTTCTTAATGGTCTTAATGATGAAAACCTCAGGCAGGTTTACGTTAATTCTCTACCAGAAGATATTCAGCCTGAACTTCAAAGGAGAATCTCTTCTCTCCAAAGATCTCTTAGAGACATCTCTCTTGGAGAAATTCATCAGCTTGCCTTGGATTCTCTTGAAAAATTATGTGAAACACACCAACTATTCCCAAAGATGATGAAGCAAAACCACAAGTTCACTAAGCAGTGCAAGAAACCTTATCTCCAGATCAAATGCAAAGAAAAGGATTGCATCTATAGTCTTAAAAAGAAGAAACACTTCAAAGATTATGGTTTTGATAAGCGTCTCAGAAAGAATTCCAGAAGGAAAAGGAGATTCAAATTCTTCAAAAAGAAATCTCGACAAGGACACGACAAGTCTTCTCGTTGTTTCATTTGCAAAAATAAAGGGCACTATGCTAAGAAATGCCCTGCAAATCGAACAAAATCTGCAAAGCTTGCCCAACAACTACAAACTGAAGACAAGAAGAAATGATTGATGAAACCATTCTTGTCCTTACTAACTCAGAAGATTCTGATTCAGATGATTCCTATTCAAATGAAATATTCAATGTCCAACCTCTCCTCTCCTCTGAAGAATCATAGATAAGTCCTCATGTTCAAATCCAACTCCTTCCTAAAAAATATGGTAAACCCATACATGCTATTGCATACATTGATACAAGTTCCCATAAGACCATGATTAATCCAAAAGTCTTACCTTCAGATTTTTGGTCTTCCCACACTCAGTTCTTTAGAGCCGAAAAGGATTAAATCTTCACCACCACTTTGGTTTCCAAAAGAAAAAATTGGAATTAAATTCCTTCCTAATTGCATCATTTGGACACATGTCATTGGAAGTTCTCTCCCACAAAAAGATGTTCTTTCAGGATGGGATGTTTATTGTCTATCCAAATCCTTGAGGATTCTTCCCACTAGAATTAAGTGAAAAAGAATTCAAGCCCTTTACTCAGACAAACAAAATTTATTCTCTTTCCTATTCCTCTCCAGATTTTCAGCCCATTCAAGAACAACTCCTAAAATTATGTGCTAAAAGCCATGATCAGTTTATCCATGACCATCCTTTTTGGAAAAATCCAAAATTCTTTATTCATATCCCTTTCAAATTGAATGAAGATGTCAGTCCTACCAAAGCTTTCCATCCGGGAATGTCCCCCTCAGATCTTCAACTTGCAAGGGAATAATGTCATTCTCTGTTAAAACAATGTCTCATTGAGCCGACCAGATCTTCTTGGGCATGCCAAGCATTTTATGTTGAGAAAAGATCAGAAAAAATCAGAGGAAATAAAAGACTAGTCATTGATTACAAGTCTCTTAATACATTCATTAGAGATGATAAGTTCTCTATTCCAAAAGTCAGGACATAATTCATTCATCTTGCTTAGGCAACAATTTTTTACAAGTTTGATCTCAAAGGAGCCTTTTGGCAACTTGGAATCCATCCAGATGACAAATACAAAACTGCCTTCTACATCCTGAATGAACAGTTTCAATGGAATGTTTTGCCTTTCGGCTTGAAATTTGCTCCATCACTATTTTAGAAGGTGATGACTAGGATTTTTAATCCTATCTTGCATAGTACTCTGATATACATTGATGATATCCTGCTATTCTCTAAATCCCAAGCAAACCATTATCAGCTTCTTCGACAATTTGAACAGCTGGCAACATCTTACGGGATTATGCTTTCGGAAAAGAAAAGCACAATTGAACAAAATACAATTGACTTTTTAGGTATGCAAATTTCACATGGGACAATCTGTCCAGGACCCCATCTTGCTAAAGAATTATTGCATTTCCCTGATAAAGATCTCTTTGTAAAGTAAGTTCAATAGTTTCTTGGCATCATCAATTACGTAAGAGACTTTATCCTTCATGCCAATCAGTATACCACTACCTTGTCATGTCTTTTGAAAAAGAAGCCGCCCCCATGGGGCCCTGACCAGACAAAGGCTGTCAAATATCTTAAGAAAATTGCAGAGAATCCACTGCCTCTAACAATTCTGTCCATAGGAAATCTTATCTTATAGTCAGATGCTAGTGACCATTATTGGGGTGCCTTACTGCTTGAAGAAAAGGACAATAAAAAATCTTATTGTGGACATGCCAGCGGAGAATTCAAAGATTCCCAGAAACACTATCACACTGCTTTTAAAGAAATTCTTGCGGTGAAAAATGGGACTCGAAAATTTGACTTTTATGTCAGATCAAAGCAATTCTCGATTGAAATGGACAATTCATCTTTCCCCAAAATGCTTGATTTCAAGAATAAGATTCTCCCTGATCCATAGATCCTTAGATTGAAAGATTGGTTTTCCAGATATGATTTCTCTGTGAAATATATAAAAGGCGATCACAATATTGTTGTTGATATAATTTCTCGCCCTCGGAAAACTTCTTTTCTAATCTCCAAACACCAGGCCATTCCTTTGATCCTAATGGCTTCCTCCTCTTGCCCTTCGAATATTCTTTATCTTGGTGCCTCTACCTAGTTGCAATTTCCTCCAAAGATTCCTCCCCAGACCTTTGATACCTTCTAGATCAAATCTTATGCCAGGACCTTCTATGGATATTATGCCGATCGAATAAGCCATCATCTGAATTTTCCAGCATATCTATTCCTTAGCCCTTATCTCATCATACCCATGACTCTTGATACTAATGTATTATGGTATATCTGGTATATCTCTGTTTTATAGGTACATGCTATATTCCTACTACTATAGGAGACGTATGCTTATCTCAATGATCCAGCTAATCAAAATTCCCTGTATTGGACTCTTCTTTAGTGGTTCGACCCTCTATATACCTAGAGAAAAAGATTACCCACTCTCATGGGTAATCATAATCTCTGGAAATTGGATCCAACTGTGGCATCCTTTGTTCACTGTATCATCATTCTACACAGACCATATTCCTACAATCCTGCTAGAAAACTACTATGGTCTTAGAATCAAGCGTATGAATTGGACACTCTGTACAACTTTCCTAGTACATGGTCCAGTTACAAGCCCTCACTGTTAAATTACCTCTGTGAAATGAATAACCTGCAGTTCTGCTCTAAACTCATCCATGCTGTTCTAGACGTAATTCTATCTCCGAAGCTAGCATTTGAAAAAGATCACAATGATCATGATCCAATGGACATCGATGATTATTCTTTTGATCCGCGAACGTACCACCATCCGATTCATGGAGATATCACGGATGAGGCTACATCAACCTCAACCTCTCTCCATCACATCACATGTAGCCCCACATGTCTTCCACTTTGTTTGTAAAGTTGTTTGGCATCAAAGTCTATAATATATGTTGTTTGGAAGTTTGTGTGTGATAAGTCAAAAGTTTCAGCTTGATTGAAAGGTGGTGGGTCACTCCTGCACAAATGCAGCCGCCTATGTGCTGTCACATTTTCCAGCTATCTCTTTTAGTCTGATAAGTCAAAAATAAGTTGCTTTATGTCTCTTTCAGTTGTTTGCTTTGCGTGTAAGCTAAGGTCTCAGACCTCTATATAAGGGACTGTCTTCCCGATTGTAAGATAGAAGACGTTGGAACAAGTTTGAGAAATAAAAATCCTTTGTGTTCTTATCTATGACTTTCTAAGTTCTTTTTTTTCCCTAAAGCTATTTGTCCAAAGGGCTTCTAAGCTTCACTTCTATGAGCTTGTAATGTTCTCATGATTTCATAAGGGATAACTTTACAGTGGATACCCGTAACCTAATCTTTGAGGCTTAAACTCAGGTTTAACGAAATTGTAATGGGTACCTCTGATGTTCATGTCATGGCGTCGAGTATGCTTTATGCTTGCCTCTAAAGAGGATTGTGCACATCAGAAAGGTTGTACGGTCCCCATTGATCTCCTTTGGTAAAGCATTGATTGAAAGACCCGAGTTCTCCGTTTGAAAATTCATGGGAAGGATTGTGTTGGAGATGTGGTCTTAGATTGATTGCTTTCCTTTGAAAGTCAAGGGGCTCCCGACTCTGTGTGGTATCAGAGCCATGTTTCTTGCCTAGAGTCTAGGAAAGTTAAGAACATAGAAGTGATTTTAAAAGAACGAGGTATAATAAATATGTGCATAATATATCACTTAAGCAATAAAAAAAGATTAATTAACCTCATATATCATACTTGCCGATAGTATTACGGAACTCAAACATGAGTTGTTGAAATTGAGTCGAATCAAATAGAGTCGAGTTTAGTTAATCTACGATGTGCCAGTTAACTTGATCCATTTTTGCTTATGTTTTTCTCTTCTTAATTTCTAAATTGAACATTTCTAATATAAAAATTACAAAGTCTAATTAATTTTAATTAAATTATCAGGTTTAATTAAGTTGTTTCCTGGAAGGAAAAAAAAACACTATTTTTGAGAGATACCCACGTGTTTATCACGCGCTTTGGGTGCGTCTAAGAATATCTCCTTCTGTGTATTCTCTCTCTCTCGCTCTCTCTATTTCAGGTCGACTGCTACGCTCCGCTGCATGGCCGTCGAATCGGTGGCACTACCTGGTACGGCCGGTCAGAAGAACGTGGGCACACGGCGCAGGTTAGTCGAGTCTATTGCCCGCTTCCCGTTTCTGCGACTGCATTCCATTTCCGAAGAAAATGGCTTAAATGGGTCGTGTTGGGTTGCGTTCCTTTTTCTCTTTTCTTACCCATTCTGCACCTCTATCCGTTTTTCTCTCCGTTTCACGCAAAACCCTCTCGCTTCCCCTATCTTTCTCTCTCGTGTCTTCTTGAAACCTCTCCTTGCTTCAAATTCGAGCATTGTAGCTCTCTCTCTCTCTCTCTCTCTCTCTCTCTCTCGGGTTTTGGCTCGGCTGTGCTTTCAAATATAATGGAATCACACTTGCGGGACTAAACCTTGGTGTTGAATCTTTCACTCTGTTTTTTCAGATCGCCAATCTCTCAGTTTTGTGTATGAATGATTTCACTCTATCTCGGACGAGTTTGGTTTTGCTTGAAGCGGTAGTTCATGGGTAGGCTTAACTATGGTATTGCTTTTTAGTTCTCTTTTCAGAAGTGAGTTGTGACCATCTCACCGTTTTGTGGGTTAACAGTTTCACTTTTTGTTTTGAACTAGACGACCGAATGGGTGTTTTGGATCTCAACTGAGGTATATTCTCTATCAATTCTCTTGAGCATTTCTTAGTTAGTTCTACATGTTCTGAAATTGTGTATATTCTCTTTCATTTGATTTCTCTTGAATATTTCTTAGTTCTACTTATTCTGTAATTGCGATCATTTTCCATCTTGAACGGAAGTGAATGCGTTTAATCTTTCAAGGAAAAAGAAAGAAAAAAAAAAAAAAAAGTAAGTAAATGCGTTTGGTTAATTCATTGATTCATTTTATATTTTTAAAATATATTTATATTTATATACTTTGTTTGGCGAGAATTGTACTGTATATATGATCGCATATAATCTTTTGATTTTTTTAATGAAAAAAATATTCACATAGTTAAATGCATGCTTTGTGTAGAGTACATTGTTTTTCATGTTTAACCCTTTCTAACAAGCGCGCCATTTGGCCCATCTTCATCTTCAATTGCTGAAAATATAAGGGAAAATTGATTCACATAGCCTACTACCTAGGTAAAGTTACAACGGTTGTTAGATTACCATTTTACCTAAAAGTTTAAGCTGTTAGGTTGTGAGCCAACAATGTATATCAAGTTTTAACACTCCCCGCACGTGCCGTCCGATAGCATGTGGAGAGATAAACATATGATAAATAGCACCCATAATAAGGAATGCAATATTTTTCTTTTAAAATTGCGGGCAACAAGGCTAGAACCCAGGACCTTCTGGTAACCAACTCTTATACCATGTTAGATTACCACTTTACCTAAAAACTTAAGCTGTTAGGTTATGGGCTAACAATGTATATCAAGCTTTAACAACGGTGATGGCCTTTGGGTTGAATCATAAGTGGCACCTGGCGCTTTCCCAAATCACCTTGGGCGTGGATGTTGGAGTTCAAAATCAGTATTAGAGTTTGAATTCAGTAAAATGAATTACTTTTGAGTTTAGTCATGTACATACATTCACCATGAAGATGCTGACGAGGCTTTCATTTTGTTACCCTGTCTCAATAATCTTTGTGTTCATAGTAAGTGCAGTTAAGTTTTGAGTCATCTAAAATGCAAATGGGTTCACCATTGAAGGCCTTGTCAAACTTTTCTTTTTCCTAGTTGTTAAAATCCCAAGTATCTTTGTGACTAATGAATAAATTAGGAAAGTGGATAAACGTAAGAGATTTTATTTTATTGTAATTTTATTCTCTAGGGAGATTATTTCTTTATTTAAATTAGTTGATTGTATTATAAAAGATTGGGATGTACATATGTAAATTGAATCTAAGAATTATTCATATAGAATTCTGCTTACATGGTATCAGAGTTAGGGTTTCTAAACCTTAGCTAACTATGGCAGACAACGTCGTCAACAGCAGAGGGTCAAGTTTCTCTGAAACTCTCGATGGCAACTCTGACATCATCTCAACTGTGAGTTCGCAGGGGCTAGGCAACACGGCCTTTCCACTCTCGGTGGAGAAATTGAACGGAAAAAATTTTCGTGAATGGGCTCAGTCCATTAAACTAGTGATTGAAGGAAAATGGAGGTTAGGATACCTCACCGGCAAACGGAAGAAGCCCGCCACAACCAACATCGCAGCTCTGCAAAAATGGAAAGCCGAGAATTCCATGGTGACGGCGTGACTCATAAATTCGATGAAGCCCTCAATCGGCAAGATATACTTGTTCCTTCCAACGGCGAAGGATGTCTGGGATGCATTTCGCGAGACATACTCTGATGCCAAAAGTTACTCCCAAATCTTTGAGATTAAGACCCGACTGTGGCAGTTGCGGCAAGGAGAAAGGGAGGTCACTGAGTACTTCATGGAGATGACCACCCTCTAGCAGGAGCTTGATCTCATTGTCGATGAAGAGTGGGAGTGCTTTGGTGACAGCATACGGTACAAGCAATGCCTCGAGAATGAGAGGGTGTTCGAGTTTTTGACAGGTCTCAATCGCGACCTGGATGATGTATGAGGGAGGATCCTTGGCCGGCGTCCCCTACCTTCGACTCGGGAGGTGTTTGCAGAGGTGCGGCGTGAGGAGAGTCGCCGCAAGGTGATGTTGAAAACTCACCGTGAACCTAAAATCTCAGCCCTAACACGAAAAGAAATGGGGCTTGAAGTTTCAATCCTAATGTTAAAAAATCCTGCGGGCTTGGGCTTTGGTGCGGGCTCGGGCTCCAGTTCTCGACAAAGGCCTCAAAAAGGAAAAATTTGGTGCGAACATTGTCGAAAGTTAGGACATTCAAAAGACACCTACTAGGAGATTCATGGAAAACCTGCAGATTGGAAGCCGAGACAATATCAGAAAAATCGTAGGTATCAGGCTACTGCTAATTGTTCAACCGAAAAACCACAAGGTGAAAAAACCAATAATATTTCAAGTAGTGCGTTCAGCCCTGAGCAGTTGGATCAGCTGTATAAAATGATTTCCTTAATTCAAACATCGGGTCAGTCTTCCACTGGTTCTCTGGCTCACCGAGGTAATTATTTGTCAGCCTTAAATACTATATCCTGTTACAAATCACCATGGATAATTGACCCGGATCTGATCATATGACTGGTTCTTATTAATTGTTTTCATCGTATTCACCATATGCTAGAAATTTGAGAGTCAAAATTGCAGATGGTTCTCTTTCACTAGTCGTCGGTAAAGGAAGTATTCGCATATTTGACTCAGTAACTTTAAAATCTGTCCTCCATGTTCCCAAGTTATCTTGCAATTTGTTATCTATCTGCCAGTTAAGGAAAGACTCCAATTGCTCTGCTAAATTTGTTTCATCTCATTGTGTTTTTCAGGACCTGTCATCGGGGAAGATGATTGGCACTGCTAAGGCGTATGAAGGACTCTACTACTTTGAGGAGGCAAGCTGGAGCAAACAATATAATAATACTGCAATTTGTGATTCTGTATCTATCTCTAGAGAGAATGAGCTTTTGTTATGGCATTCTAGGATGGGTCACCCAAATTTTCAATATTTAAAATGCTTGTTTCCATCTATATGCTCAAATAAAAAGTCTTCTAAGTTTCAATGTGAAGTGTGTGAGCTTGCCAAACATTGGCGTGCCTCTTTCCCATCATCCATATACAAACCATCCCGTCCGTTTACTATGATTCACAGTGATTTGTGGGGATCCTCAAGATCTCCCAATCGCACCCATACACAATGGTTTGTTATTTTTATCGATGATCATACTCGTTTTGTTGGGTTTACTTGTTGAAAGATAAAACAGAAGTTTGCTCCATTTTTGTCAATTTTCATTCCATGGTTCCAACACAATTCTAGACTCAAATTCAAATTTTACGTACTGATAATGGTACGGAATATTTTAATGAAATTCTGGGAACTTATCTTCAAGGACATGGGATTATTCATCAGAGTTCTTGCGTAGACACCCCTTAACAAAATGGGGTTGCCGAATGAAAAAATAGACATATACTTGAAGTAGCTCAGGCTTTGATGTTCACTACAAACATGAAAAACTATTTTTGGGGAGATGCCATCTTAATTGCTACCCATCTCATTAATCGAATGCCGAGTCGAGTACTTTCCTTTGCCACTCCTCTCCAGAAATTCCAGGAATTTTTTCCTAGATCTCGCCTTCCCTCCAGTCTTCCACTAAAAATCTTTGGTTGCACTGCATTTATTCATGTTCATGCTCACCATGGGGATAAATTGGGTCCTCGTGCTATTAAATGTGTTTTTATTAGTTACTCCCCTACCCAGAAAGAATACAAATGCTATGATCCTGTCTCAAAACAGACGTTTGTTAGCCTGAATGTCACATTCTTTGAAACCACTCCTTATTTCCCCAAGACCTCCCTTCAGGGGGAGAAATGGAGTGAAGATCGGTTCGTTGACTTCTTTACTACTGAATATGTACCATCTGAACCCGTACCATCTATTGAGCCTCCCATTGCTTTATTCCCTGACCCATCTATTGAGTCTTCCATTGCTTTACTTCCTGACCTGCCAAACACAAAAGAGCGCTTAATCTCAGGGGGAGATATAGAAAAACAAAACAACGCAGATATACTTGTTTACTTAAGAAAGCCGAACACAAAGAACAGGGAGAATCCCATACCTGAGGCATCAAGAGCGTTGGAACTGGTGATGGCTCCGAATAACCATGAGTCCACACCCAATCCTGATCCGATAATAGAGCTCCAGTCTGATAATCCCCTACCTGAAGACATCAATTTACCAATTGCAATCAGAAAACAAACCAGGTCATGTACTCAATATCCCTGGTCTAAATACATGTCCTATAAAAGTTTGTTTACAGGATATCGTGCTTTTGTCTCTAACCTTGACAGGACGAGAATTCCAAAGAACATTCAGGAAGCCCTGGGAATACCTAAATGGAGGGAGGCGGTCATGGAGGAAATGTGGGCTCTAGAAAAAAATGGAACTTGGGAATTAATAAATTTGCTGAAAGGGAAGAAGCTAGTTGGTTGTAAATGGGTCTTCATAGTGAAACATAAATCTGATGGGACAATTGAACGATATAAAGCCAAGCTTGTTACAAAAGGTTTTACACAGACTTATGACATTAACTATACGGAGACATTTGCAGCAGTGGCAAACTTAAATACAGTTTGGGTCCTCCTGTCCTTAGCAGCCAATTTAGATTGACCACTACAACAACTTGACATTAAGAATGCATTTTTAAATGGTGAGTTAGAAGAAGAAATTTACATGACTATACCATCAAGATTCAGCATGAAAGGTGAAGAAAATAGAGTGTGTAAACTCAAGAAGTCCTTGTATGGACTTAAACAATCTCCCAGAGCATGGTTCGACAGATTTGCAAAAGTAATAAAGAACCAAGGATATTGACAAGGGCAATCAGATCACACCCTATTCTTCCAACAGTTTGAAAAGGGCAAGAAAACAATTCTAATAGTATATGTTGATGATATAAACCTAACTGGGGATGATATAGTAGAGATGGAAAGATTGAAGAGGGTTCTAGCTACTGAATTTGAAGTTAAAGACTTGGTACAAATGTGGTACTTCTTGGGCATGGAAGTTGCTAGAACGAAAAAGGGAATTAGTGTTTCTTAGCGAACGTATGTTACTGATCTCCTAATTGAAACCGGCATGCTTGGAGGCAAACCTAGTGAAACCCCTATTGAAGCAATAAAGAGGGTTGAAGACTATGGGATACCAGTTGAAAAGGAGAGGTATTAGAGATTGATTGGTAAGCTAATCTACCTATCACATACTAGACCAGATATTGCATTTGCAATCAGTGTAGTAAGCCAACATATGCATTCACCAAAAGAAGCCCACTTAGATGCCGTGTACAAGATCCTTCGATATCTCAAGAGCTTCCCGGGCAAAGGACTCTTCTTTAAGAAATGTGAAAACAAGAAAGTAGAGATTTTTACAGATGCAGATTGGGCAAGATCAGTGGAAGATAGAAGGTCCACCACAGGTTATTGCACATTCGTCTGGGGAAATCTAGTAACTTGGAGAAGCAAAAAACAGAATGTAGTGGCTCGTAATAGTGCTGAAGTTGAGTTTAGGGCAGTTGCTCAAGGAATATGTGAAGGACTGTGGTTACAGAAACTCTTGGAGGAACTACAGGTCCCGGTGGAATTTCCTATCTAACTCTATTGTGAGAACAAGATAGCCATTAGTATCTCTCTCAATCCAGTTCAACATGACATGACTAAACATGTGGAAGTGGACATAACTTTTATCAAAGAAAAAATTGAAGAAGGAACTATCTGTATGACTTATGTACTACCAAGGAAGAAACTGCAGATATCTTCACTAAAGGGTTGGGGCGACAGAACTTTGATGATCTCATTAGCAAGTTGGAGATGATTAATATCTATGATCCAACTTTAGGGGGAGTGGTAAAATCCCAAGTATCTTTGTGAACAATGAATAAATTAGGAAAGTGGATAAACGTAGGAGATTTTATTTTATTGTAATTTATTCTCTAGGGAGATTATTTCCTTATTTAGATTAGTTGATTGTATTATAAAAGATTGGGATGTACATACGTAAATTGAATGTAAGAATTATTCATATAGAATTCTGCTTACACTAGTCTATGGTTTTGTGGTGGGTTTTTTCTCTTCTTCTACTTTGGTGGATAATCCAACCATAAGGAGGTGTACCTCTTCAAGTACATGTGAAAGTGTAGAAGGGCATATTTTTTCTTTGTACCAACTCAGTAAGGAGGAAAGCCGCTACTCTTGTGCATTCATCATGGGTTGAGCAGGAGTTTCCCATATTTAGTCTCATTAATCTCAGGATCATAAAGAAAAGTGTTTGTAAACTTGTTAGATTCCATCTCCTCTCTGCCGTATAAATACATTTACTACCTTAATTGACTTATTTCGAGCCATTCTATTCAATATAAGCTAAAGAAGAATTGTATTTTGAATAAAATGATATTCTAGAAAGGAATTTACCTTTGAGTTTGATGTTTAGGTATTTCTTTGAGTGTATTCTTGTAGGGATTTTAAAGAAATTAGGTGTTTTTTCTGTTGCTCCCCAGGTGGATGATTCAGGAAGTGAATGCAGTGTTTGAGGTTCTGCTAGGTTTGGATATTGTTTTCTGTTTGATTGGGATCTACTAACTCTTTTAGAAGGCAACTAATTGTGTCAAAACATTTATTATTCTTATCATACAATTGAAGTGAACCTATAACTTGAAATTCTCTTGCATCTAAAAGTGCACATGGAAATGCTGAGTGCAGTTTTTCCACAACATGTTTTCATTTTGTTTCTAATTATAACAAAGAAAAAGACAGTGTTGCGTGAATGTTTTGTAGAACAGCTGGAAGCAGCTTTTTTTTGCTTCCAGAATCTGCCCATTCTGGCAACATGTTTTCAGAAACAGAGAACCAAAAACAGTTTTTTACACTTTTACCATTACTAACAGACACTGCTAACACCATGGTAAGCTGCAAATCAGTACAAACTATATAAGAACGTTCAAAAACATGTTAAGTTTTATTTCAATATTTTCCATATGACATTTGATTATGAGTAAAAGTGGAGCACTATTGCATTGTAAGTTATCTTTTGATCATAATCCACTTCACCAAAGAAATTGTCTTTCAGATTTATAAACATATAACAAATATCCTTTCTTAAATATATGTGTGATCATGGTTTTAAAACCCAGTCTAGGCCCGCTGGTCCAATTGGTTTGGACCGGAATCAATCACCATATTGGTATGGATAAATTGATAAATGGAAATTACTCTAATTCATGTTTTGAAAACTGGACTGGACTAGCCAGTTCAATTGGTTGGACCGGGAACCGGTCTCCTTTTCAGTTCAGGTTGAAGATATATTTTATATACATTAAAACCTGGTCAAAATAAGAATAAACTGGTGAACTGGCCGACCCAAAAGAACTGGACCAAACTGGGTTCAGTGAAATTTTTCCTTGTATCTTGAAATTTCTTTGTTGGCAACCGGCGGCTACAGATCAGCACCTTGCTCAAAGGGGAGCCCCAACTCCCAAGGCCCTCAAATGGCTGTTGTTTTGGGATTTCCCATATGCCCATTGTTTTAAAACATTAAATAATAAGAACTTGATTTGCTTTTTTATTTGTTTTCTTTGGTATATTTTATTTCAATAAATGATGGTTATTTTGAGGTTGGAAAAAATATAAAATTTTGTGGTATTAGAAATCTAATAAATAATATTTTTATAATTTTTTTTTAATTGTGACATCACCTAATTGACCAAGACTGCTTGGGAGCTGTTAGACCAGTCAACCCAAGAGTTGGTTAGGCTGCCGGTTCCCTATCCAATCTAGTTTTAAAAAACATTGCTCGAACTGAGATCATTTATGATGGACTTGGGTGACTTGGCCTAACCCGGCCAGACCTAGTGAGTTTGACTTGCCTTTTATTAAAATTAAATAAATAAATAAAGCTACACTTCTGTAGTTGTGGGGGATAGGATTTGAGACCTTATGGGGGTAAAGCAGGAGCACTACCAGTGTAAAAATGGTTGTTTGTGTGATGGTTAAATGATCAAAGAACATATATAGCTAATGCATCTATATGGGTATGTATATGCACACATGCATGCAAACTTATAACTAAATCAAGCTCTCTCTTACTCTTATTTACTATTTATGAAAGTAAACTTTTAATGAATCAAATCCTGTCTCACTATTATTTAAACATTTGTTTGACTTTTAATGATAATAATAATCAACATCATTAAACTTTCTGTATAACACACATGTATATTGTATATTATCTAACATTACTGGTTCAACCACTACCATTTTACTCAATGATCTGACAAAAACAACCCCAATGACTTTACCGGGTTGGTCACTTCTTAGAGTTTTAAAGCAATATGTCTAATCACACATTTTCACTGAATATATAGATAAATTGTACCCTTAATATACCTCATTTTAAAGCACGTGACATCTTGTGGTCTCATTCTCGTACCTTGAACGAAAGTGTTCTAGATAATATTGGTTTTACTAAACATGCTTTTTACCTTTGTTTTACAAAAGCCATAAACATCAACAAGAAATAGGACAAGAACATTTTCAAGTAGAACTGATGAATTATTTATGCCAATTATCTCATTTTCAAGTAGAACTGATGAATTATTTATGCCAATAATCTCTATTTGAAGGCTAGAATGTATTTTAAGTCATAGGCATCCAATATTAACCGTGTGTGGTGTGCTTGATTTGTGTTTGATTGGCATCTAACATGTACACAACACAGAGAGTCAGAGACCATTCCTATGCTAGGGCTATCATTTCTTTTCTTATCCCCCTTGGTTTCCATGCTTTTGTTGTTGTAATGCTTTCAAGGAGTTGTTACTTGGTAACTTATTGCTTTTTACCGAAGATGGACATACATCACACGAGTTAAGACTGCTTTTAGTTATGTTGTTCACAATTTTTGTAACATCAAGTTGTCTCACAAATGCTTGCATTCCTTATTCCTATATTCTCATGGATAATCTTGAAAATTTTTGGGTTATTCTTCTATACTAAATTTCAGTTGATGTTATTATTATTAAGTTAATTTTTAAATTGTGTTACTAGTGTTTTGTATTTTACTGATAATTTTGGCATTTTGGGGCTTCTCAACTTATCATAGCTTGCCATAACTTTATCAAATTTGGCTCCTAGTAACTCTTCGAAGTTTATATAATGATATTTTTGAAGCTCAATCTAAGAATTTTCTATTATTGTTTCCAAGATAATTTATTATATTACTATATCTTTGATATACTACCTAGCATATTGCATCTTTTCCGTATTTTATATTACATTAGTATTTCTTATTGTGTCTCAGCATAGCTTAGGGTTATACAGTTTGGTTTTTGATAGCATATAAATTTTGGTTTTTAGTAGCACTTCTGTTGAATATCTTCAGTAATTTACTTGAAGTTTAGTTTACGAATTTTTATTGTTGTTTATGATATATAGTTTTACCTTGATTCTTTAATTTTAGGTTCTCAAAGACTAACCAATATCAGTGTTACTATTAACTGTAGATGTACCTACTATGTCGCACCTCAACGGAGCAAAGGACAAAGATAATCTGGAATTTAAGTGGGGCATTAAGAAGGGAATTGGTGGACCACATGGAGACATTCAGTTTTATGAGTCATTTACTTTTGATGGCGAGGAGTACTTTCTTTATGATTGTGTTTATATGTTTCGCGAAAATGAACCTGAACCTGATATTGGTAAGCTTGTAAAAATATGGGAGACACCAAGCCATACAAAGAGAGTGAAAGTTGTGTGGTTTTTTCGCCCCATTGAAATACGTAATTGGTCGGGAGATGATGAGCCGCTCCAAAATGAACTGTTTTTAGCATGCGGAGAAGGAACAGGCCTTTATAATCTGAATCCTCTGGTAACTTGGATTTGTTATGCATGTCTTTTCTTGTTGTGCATGTCTTTTCTAGTTTTTAAATCCATGCTTTTGGAAATATAGCCTAGTTTGATGCTTCTGTGCTAGTGGAAGGGAATCTTATGCAATCAAGTTAGCATTAACTACATGAACAGGTTCTTGTAGTTGTCATAGAAGTGGTTTTATCTTTGGTTCATGAAAACTTTAATATATATATTTTAAGGTGTGACACTATTGACTCACAATGCTTTAGCTAGAGATGGTATATTGGTTTGTTTATACACAAGAAGCACAACATAACTATAATTGACAT
The DNA here is from genome assembly GCF_029873635.1 of Malania oleifera. NCBI lineage: Eukaryota > Viridiplantae > Streptophyta > Magnoliopsida > Santalales > Ximeniaceae > Malania > Malania oleifera. Next base: position 18,758,720 of record NC_080422.1, read on the forward strand.
AAATAGCATGTTTTTATAATTTATTGACAATATGATATTCTCTGTTAATGGTTACTTTGGTCATTTAGCATTATTAGTATGAACTAGTATTGTGTTGGTAAGCATGAGTTAGTAAGGGTAATATGGTCATTGGGATGTATTTGATGTATACTGTAAATAATGGGAGAGACCTACCGCTGTGGTTAGGTCTTCCATTTTATCCAATTACTCAACATCGTATTATGCATGATTTTGAGACCTAAACCCTAATTGCCACATCCACCATAAAAATTGAAGCCTAAAACCCTAATCTGTTGCATTTTTTACAATCATAGGAGAATCCTAGCATCACTATAGGCTTGAAAAACAGCCAGCAGCTGTCGGAAGCCTCAACAATTGCTGGAAGTTTGTTGGTGATACTGGCAATTTAGAAACACAAAAACCTATGTAGATTTTGCAAAATCAGCTCTATAGACACCCACATGCATTTCTGGTCTAGTCTCCACTGAAATCCCATCCTAGAGCTCCACCTATCCGCTGATAAAGGCACGCAAGGCCAATGCCACGCTTCGGTGTGAAGCTTATTTCAGGCATGTTTTGGCCTAAATTCATCCTGCAATTTTCGATTCCCTCTTTAAACATATTGAAGCTTTCCATGATGTTCTTTGTTCAAATAATGAATGTCTGATGCTTCTTGAAGCTGTTTCTCAATGTTTATTGAGTTCATTGGGGCCTGAAAATGGTATTTGCTGTGTTTATGATTTGTTTATTGTGTGCTTGTGGTTTGCATCAATTATCAAAGGTATGTGTTGGGATGGAGTAAGTGAATCCCAAAAGCATGTTGTTCGTTATGTAATTCTGATTTTCCGCTATACCGAGGTTGTGTGTATTGGGATGAGTCCCCAAATCCATGGTATTTGTTGTGTTTATGATTTGTTCATCATGTGCTTATGGTTTGCATTGGTTATCAAAGGTTGTGTGTTGGGGTGGAGTTGGTGAATTCCAAAAGCATGTTATTCGTGATGTATTTCTGATTTGCTGCTATACCGAGGTTGTGTGTGTGTTGGGATGAGTTCCCAAATCCCAAAGGTGTTTTCCTCGTCAGTCACTTTTTCGAGTGAACAACATACTAGAACTGTCTCAGAGGAGTATTCTAGGTTCCTGCAATATTACTCATCCCAACAAGCATCTCATCACATTGCATATTTTGCTCAAAAAGGTAATTTTTATTGTCTATATGTCATCTGGTGTCTCTCCCACTAGTTCTTGGGTTATGGAGTCTACATCTACTGACTATATGACAGGTGTCACCTACTTCCTTTTTGCCTTATAGTATTCTAAAAATCTGCCTCAAGTTACCTTGTTGATGGGCCCTCTACCATCGTTAAGGGGATAGGAGTAGTAAATCCTACTCCTCCATATCTTTTTCTTTTGCTTTGTACATTCTTAAAGCCTCCTTCAATCTTACGGCTGTTAGTAAAATTACAATCATTAAATTGATTTGTGATCTTCTTTCCTTATTATCTAGGGCTTGAACATGAGGAAGATAATTGGCATAGGATGTGAGGTTGGTGGGCTTACTATTTTGAGTAGCTCTCTCCTCCTATTACTTGTAGTGCCGTTGTAAGACTACATCAAATCCATTATTGCCTTGGTCATTTGTCATTGAAAAAGTTAAAATAGGTAGTTCCTACTTTGAGTTTTGAGTCTAATCTTAAGTGTGAATCTTTTCAATTAGGAAAGCCTCATCATGTTCCCTTTGCTTCCCAAGTCAATAAAAAGGTAGTTAGCCCTTTCATGTTAGTCCATTATGATGTTTGGGGTCCTAGTTGTGCTACGTCAAAGTTAGGGCCGCGGTTCTTTGTTATATTTGTTGATGAATACCCCAGAATGACTTGGTTCTATTTAATGGAAGATCATTTTTGAGTTGTTTAATATCTTGTGTTTTTTGATCTCTAATAAGGACTCATTTTGATATGCTAGTTCGGATACTTTGTAGTGATAATGCAAAGGAGCATTTCAGTACTCAATTCACTACCTATCTAACTAACTCTGGTATGAATCATCAGTCCTCGTGTCCACACTCCATAACAAAATGGAGTTGTAGAGTGAGAAAATAGAAATATTCTCGAAGTCACTCGAATCCTACTATATTGTTAGGATTCTCAATTCAATTAGGATTTCTATTTAATGTTTTAGGATCCCCAAATCAAATAGGATTTCTATTTAATGTGTTAAGGTTCCCAAATTAGTTGGGATTTCTATTTAATGTTACGATTCCCAAATTAATTAGGATTTCTATTTAACGTGTTAGGATTCCCAAATCAAATATGATTGAGTCCATTAAGGACTTGGGTTGGGATTTTTTACATTCCTATTTAATGTGGCTCCAACAAGACTATTAGCAAGCATAATGTTAGCAGCACTATCACACCACCTACCCCTTGCTATCCTCCTATGAAACATTGATTCAAAAGGAACTTAAGGAGCGAACAACAAAGGGTTTGTGCTGGCATTGTCACGCCCCGAACTTGGAAATGGGACCCAGGGATGAATTTAAGTAGCCTAACCTGTTTCTGTATTAATTTAAACATACATGATACAATACAAATAAGAGAGTCCGACCCCGTGGGGTACATGGTTGCCCTATGTACATACACATACCTATCCATACTCATCAGATATACAGCGGAATACGGTCTTTTATACATAAACGAGATCATACCGGAGTCTATACAAACTAGGACATACATTCCCATAATTACAACATATACTTCAGGTGTCTACAAAACTATCCTGACAACCTGGATACCAAAACTCGTACCTAAAAGGTACTAGCAGTAGCTACGACACCCCTTGCTTCCGGACGCTAGGATGCTACTTACCGCTACCTGAAGGACCTGAAAAACATTGTACGTACATTCGGGGTGAGACACCTCTCAGTAAGGAAGAAAACAGTTTATATTAGTGTGTGGCATACCAGTGTCATTTTACATACTTCATAACACTATACATACGATACAGTTCGAAACAATTCGTACAGTTTCATACAATTCCATACAGTTCCAGTATTTTCAGAAAAACGTTCCAGTTCATATGATACCCAAATATACATACATACATACATACATACGGTCAGTGTCGTCACACTAGTTTGCAACTACACAAGGTCACCTCGTCTCACAGCGATTACATTGCTACATACGCAACTACGCTGCGACGATCAAGGCCCAATAGTGATTACATTGCTCCATACGCAACTACACAAGGTCACCTAGTCTCACATCGATTACATTGTTACACACGCAACTACAATGCGACGACTCAGGCCTAATAGTGAATCCATTGCTTCATACGATGTAGTATATAACTTACACCACTTCGGTGACTAACCGGAATTAGACTGGTGATATTCACACCCTTGGATATAGAGCCGGACACTCTCGCCTACGGTAGTTAACCGATCCATGGCACAGAGTACGGTAATTAGCCGCCACATAGCTGTTTCGGCGTACGGTAATTAGACGCCACTAGCCGATTTCACAAAACCTGGAATCATTTTGGAACTCACGTCCCTATACATTTTAGCGTACGGTAATTAATCGCCACATAGCTGTTTTACAAATACCTGGAATAAATACATACATCCATACATATCACACTTATTTGGTTTACGGCAAATTATATCGTTTTCAAATTCAAGTATACAGTTTATACAAATATGGATTACGGTCACCTCAATAATACAGTTTAATCATAACTAACAGTTTTCCAAACAAAATAGAGATGATAACCGAAATCCCCAATTTTCCCGAAAACTGTAACCCAAAAATCCCGCATTTTTACCCGATAGATTTCCCAAAATAAGTAGCCAAAATATACATATGATCGTAGCCTACAAGTTTACCGATCCTGATTTCGAAAATAAGCTGATATAAACAAAATCCCCTTACCTTAACTTGATTTCCAACTACGAATTCTATGGTTCCCAAAACTACGAACCGAGACTCCAAAACCTACAAACCACAGTACAATATAGGCTTACAATCCGTACATATACTAAATCATAAACAAAAACCAAACTTTACCTCGATTTTAGCCTGAAACCCAAAATTCTCCAAAACGAGATTCCGATCCTCTAGAAACGTAGAGGATCCTTCGCTGATCCTCGTAGTAATGTTGGATTTGTGATTCAGGCGACGAACGGCGAAGAAATCGGGAAGAGAGAGAGAGCTTCGAATTCTAAAGAGAGAGAGAGAGAGGATTTCCAAAACTTAGCAATGAAGCAACCCAAAAATATCTTTTATAAGCCTTTGACCCGAGTAGATTCGTCGATGAATCGGGATCCTCGTTGACGAATTCTTCACAAGATTCGTCGACGAATCGGTGGCCTCGTCGACGAACCAGATATTTCCATTTTTCCCGAACCTCTCGGCATTCACTCGTCGACGAGCTTCTGAATTTCGTCGACGAATTCTTCACTATCTTCGTCGACGAATTATGGCCTCGTCTACGAAATCTGTACAATTCCATTTTTACCCCTCTTTTACATAATAAACCCATATACCACGGTTTGGGTTCTTACAATCTCCCCTCATTACAAAATTTCGTCATCAAAATTTGCAATCTCTCTTTACAATCACATTCATACTACTACATACATACATACTCTGAGGTGAAATGGTGACCATTTATACGCAGTCCCTCTACGATACATACATACACACTCTAGAGAATACGGCGGCCATTTATACGCAGTCCGGTTACAATACATACATAGATATTCTAGAGAATATGGCAGCCATTTATACGCAGCCCCGTTACGATACATACATACACACTCTAGAGAATATGGTTGCCATTTATACGCAGCCCTGTTACAATACATACATACATACTCTAGAGAATACGGCGGCCATTTTTACGCAGACCCGTTACGATACATACATAGATTCCCTCACTTATGGCGGAGGAATACCGTGGTTACACACATACACGGTCTCGGGAGCTCACAATACAACAGGGCTCTCCCAGAGACTAACCACCAAATACCATATGATAACAGAGGTTTACATACATACATACATACTCGTACCACCCTGCTATCCAAATACTACTCAAAACAACTGCGGATACTTCCGGCGTATTTCCGTCTCTAGTTCCCAAGAAGCTTCCTCAACCTCGTGTTTCCGCCACAATACCTTTACTAATGGTATCTCTTTGGTACGAAGCTTCTGAACTTTACGGTCCAGAACTTGAATAGGTATTTCCTCATACGCTAAAGTATCCTCGATTTCCAACTCATCATAACTAATAACATGAGATGGGTCCAACACGTACCTTCTCAGTATGGATACGTGAAATACATCGTGAACCTTCGAGAGTGCTAGGGGTAGTGCAACTCTATAGGCTATTAGACCCACTCGCTCAATGACCTAGAAGGGTCCGATATGCCTCGGGCTCAACTTGCCATTCCTTTCGAATCTCATCACTCCCTTCATCGGAGCGATTCTAAGGAATACCTTACCTCCCACCTCGAACTCCAACTCACGGCGGTGAACATTCGCCTAACTCTTCTACCGACTCTGAGCCGATCTAATCCTCTCCCGGATCAAACCTACCTTCTCATACGCCTGCTGTACAAGTTCAGGTCCTAAAACCTGACGTTCACCGACTTCATCCCAATACAAAGGAGATCGACACCTCCAACCATAAAAAGCCTCAAACGGTGCCATCCCTATATTAGCTTGGAAGCTATTGTTATACGCAAACTTCACTAGTGGCAGAAACTGAATCCAACTACCATCGAAGTCCAATACACAAGCCTGTAATATATCTTCCAAGATCTGTATCGTCCTCTTCGACTGTCCATCAGTCTGGGGGTGGAACGCTGTACTGAAGGTAAGCTTCGTCCCAAGTGCTTCCTGCAAGCTCTTTCAAAATCGAGAAGTAAATCTCGGATCTCGATCTGAAACAATGGACACCGGTACTCCGTGTAGTCTGACTATCTCCTGCACATATAGGTTCGCTAGCCTACTCAAAGGGTAGCTAACCTTCGTCGGTACAAAGTGAGCAGATTTCGCCAACTTGTCCACAATTACCCAAATAACATTCTACCCGTGAAGTGCTATCGGTAATCCGGTAACAAAGTTCATGGAAATGTGCTCCCATTTCCATACCAGAATAGGCAAAGGTTGCAACGGCCCTGTCGGCCTCTAATGTTCAGCTTTTACGTGCTAACACATCAGACACTGCTCCACAAACCGGGTAACATCCCTCTTCATACCACTTCACCAGAAGGACTCACGTAAATCACGATACATCTTCGTACTACCCGGATGTACCGTAACAAAGTCCGTGGAAATGTGCTCCCATTTCCATACCGGAATAGGCAAAGGTTGCAACGGCCTTGTCGGCCTCTGATGTTTAGCTTTCACCTATTGACACGTCAAACACTGCTCCACAAACCGGGCAACATCCCTCTTCATACCACTCCACCAGAAAGACTCATGCAAATCACGATACATCTTCGTACTACCCGGATGTACCGTATACAGAGAACGATGCGCTTCCTCCAGAATCGTCCTTCTGATCTCATCGTCTTTTGGAACACACAGCTTGGTCCCAAACCTCAACACACCTTTGTCAGTGATGTTAAAATCCGCAGCCAAACCCTGCTGCACTTTCTCTACAATTTCAGCTAACTCTGCATCATTAGCCTGTGTGGCTTTAATACGCTCAAACAAGGTCGGTTGGACCATCAAGCTAGCAATGAAAGCCTGATGATCACCAGACACCAACTCTATGCCAAGGCTTTCCAGATCTCGTCTGACATGATGCTGAGCTAAAACTGTAGTTATTGCTGCATGCTCTGACTTCTGACTCAATGCATCTGCTACCACATTGGCCTTTCCCGGGTGATAACTGATCGTACAATCGTAGTCCTTAATCAACTCTAGCCACCGCCTCTACCTCATATTCAGCTCATTCTGCGTGAAAAAGTACCTGAGGCTTTTGTGGTCAGTGAAAATCTCACACTGAACACCGTACAGGTAGTGTCGCCAGATCTTCAAGGCATAAACAACTGCAGCTAACTCTAAGTCATGCGTAGGGTAATTTTTCTCATACTCCTTAAGTTGCTGAGAAGCATAAGCTACCACCTTACCTTATTGCATAAGCACACATCCCAAGCCCTTCAGGGACGCGTCGCTATAGATCACAAAACTCCCATCTCCCGAAAGAATGGTCAATACTGGAGCAGTAACCAGCCGGTGCTTCAACTCGAGAAAACACTGTTCGCAATCACTAGTCTAGTCAAATTTCACCCCCTTCTTAGTCAATCGTGTTAGAGGTCCAGACAATTTAGAGAAACCCTCCACGAACCGACGATAGTAACCCGTCAGTCCCAGAAAACTCCGAACCTCCTACACACTCTTAGGTCTAGTCCAGTCGACCACAACTTCAATCTTATTGGGATCAACGGAGATACCACCCCTAGACACCACATGGCCTAGGAACGCGACTTGATTCAACCAGAACTCACACTTCTTCAGCTTAACATACAACTTCTTCCCTTGCAGAGTCTGTAGTACCAACCTCAAATGGTACTCATGCTCTTCCGAACTCTTCGAATATACCAGAATGTCGTCAATGAACACTACCACGAACCGATCTAGGTATTCATGGAAAACTCTGTTCATCAGATCTATGAACACCGTCGGCGCATTGGTCAACCCAAATGGCATAACCAAGAATATCTGGTTCGGAAAGTAGTCTTCGCTACATCTTCCGCTCTAACCCTCACCTGATGATATCCTGACCGTAAGTCGATCTTCGAAAAGACCTGCGTTTCCTGCAACTGGTCAAAAAGATAATCTATACGAGGCAAAGGGTAACGATTCTTCACCGTCACTTTGTTGATCTCACGGTAGTCAATGCACATATGCATCGACCCGTCCTTCTTCTTCACAAATAATACTGGAGCTCCCCAGGGCGAAACACTCGGCCGAATAAAACCCTGGTCTAGTAATTCCTGCAACTGCTCCTTCAACTCTCGAAGTTCTGCTGGAGTCATCCGGTACGAAACTTTAGAAATCGGTGCCTTGCCAGGCAACAACTCTATCGCAAACTCCACCTCACGATCCGGAGGTAAATCGGGTAAGTCATCTGGAAACACATCCGGAAACTTGTTGACCACCCGAATATCCTCGAGTCTCAACTCATCTCGTGGCAGTTCCTTCACGCAAGTTGGGTACCCCTAACATTGGTCGAAGAGTAGCCTTCTTGCCTGTAATGCTGATAGAATCTGTGGTACCAAACGCACACACGATCCTACGAACTCATACTCCTGCTTCCTAGGAGGTCTAAACACTACTACCTTCTTACGACAATCAATCACTGCATAGCTGGAGAACAACCAATCCATTCATAGTATGACGTCGAAACCCGACATGTCGTATACTACAAGATTCGTCGGTAGTAGTCTCTCCTGAATCACAACTGGGCAGTTTCCTAACATCTTACTACAAGTCATTAAACTCCCAGTCGGCGTAGTCACAGACAACATTTCATTCATCACACAGGTTTTCGCCCCACACAATTTCACAAAACTAGCAGATATAAACGAATGGGTTGCCCTCGAATCAAATAACACAGCAACTCTATTTGAAAGCAGTAACATAGTACCTGTTACCACGTTACCAGCGTGTTCTGCATTTGTTGGAGTAAGTGAATATACTCTCGCCGGAGCCGTGGTTGCCTGGTAATTCCCCCGAGGCACCTGATTACTCCCACGGTTCTGGCTCTGTGCAGACATATCCTTCCTCGTTTCTTGGCAGCTCTTCGCCATGTGGCCCGACTTGCCACAGTTGTAGCAAACACCCCATAATGGCAGACATTCGCTATCGTGCCATTTATGGCACTTGGCGCACGGTGCGGAGGATGGATCCCCCTGAGAACTCGGCCGCTCGGTGTTCTGCCGATAACCAGAGCTGTAATTCTTCCTCTTTTTCCACTGATTCTACCGTGGACCACTCTAAGGACCAGAAGATACTGACCTCTTCCCCTGAACCTGCACTACCTCATCTCCTCGAAGGTCGGTCTCAACTATGGTGGCTTTATCCACCAGGACAGAGAACTCACGGATCTGCAGTAGCCCCACAAGACGGCGGATGTCTTTCCTTAGACCCCTCTCGAACCTTCGATCTTTCTCGTGCTCATTCGGAACCAAGTACGACGCAAATCTAGATAACTCGATAAATCTAGCAACATACTTCTGTACCGTCAAAGTACCTTGTATCAGACCCGAAAACTCATTGGCCTTCGCATCTTGAGTGGAGACCGGAAAGTATCTCTCGAAAAATACCTCCTTGAAACGGCCCCACATCATATCAGATGGACCCGCTCTCTGCCTCTCCAACAGGCTCACTGCCGTCCACCATCACCCTGCCTCCCCAGTAAGCTGGAAGGTAGCGTACAAAACCTTTTGCTTCTTTGTGCAGTGGAGGACTTCCAAAATCCTCTCGGTCTTCTCGACTCAGTCCTCCGCCTCTATCGGATTTGGTCTTCTTGTAAATGTCGGAGGGTGCATGCGTGTGAACCTCTCAATGGTACACCCTACATCAGTAGGAGAGCTCTCGCGTCTTTTAACACTTCGCCCAATCTCTCGGATCACCTGTCTCGCCAAACCACGAGACACTGAAGGAGACTCATCGCTCGCCGTCTCCTCGGAGCCACTCTCCAAGTTATTGTCCTTAGGCTCCATTCTGAAAATAGAATAGGAATCGGTTAGAATTCCTATATCGTACACAGTTAACACAATCATTGACCTAATCATGTCAACTATTACTCTCATAGGTCTAGGCTTGTCCCGACACACCGACACGAAAGTCATCAATGGTCTGCCCTGCCTTTACTGGAATCGTTATCCTAGGAAAGACACAGAATACCGCCGACAAATCCTGGTCTAGCAACAGAACAACCCTCAACCAATACTACCCATTTCCTACATCCTTTACTTTGGTATGTACACATCAATACTCCTAACCAGTTTACAAGACCTAACCACCTGGTTAGCTCTGATACCAAGTTGTCACGCCCCAAACTCGGAAATGGGACCCGGGGGTGAATTTAAGTAGCCTAACTTGTCTCTGTATCAATTTAAACCTACATGATACAATACAAATAAGAGGGTCCGACCCCGTGGGGTACACGGTTGCCCTATATACATACACATACCTATCTATACTCATCAGATACGCAGCGGAATACGGTATTTTATACATAAACGAGATCATACCAGAGTCTATACAAACTAGGACATACATTCCCATAATTACAACATATACCCTAGGTGTCTACAAACTATCCTGCCAACCTGGATTCCAAAACTCGTACCTAAAAGATTCTAGTAGTAGCTACGACATCCCTTGCTTCCGGAAACAATTAAGCTTCCTAAGGATTTCACTGAGAGCTCATGCCCACCCCATTTCATGCTCTCCCACTCTCTCTCTCTCTCTCTCTCCTCCGCCCCTCCCTCTCTCTCTCTAGATTATTTCTTCATTCGTAAGCTGAATCGAAAAATGAACACCACCACGGAGTCCCAGTTTCAATCATGAGCAAATTAATCGAAGCAGATTTTAGGCTTGGGCTTCCTAGGTACCACTCTAAGGCTAAGGTAAGGAGTACAAATTATGTCAATTATTTAAGGAATTCACTTGGTTAAATCATGGTATATAATTACTGGAATATTGTATGTAGATTTCTGAGTAATTTTATGGGTATGAAAATTATGGTTTATTTATTAAATTGTAGTATTTGATTAAATTATATTTTTGGGAATATTTTGGAATTAAGCTAGACTATAGGGATTTGATTAAATGCTACTTATCGCTACCTGAAGGACCTGAAAAACATTGTACGTACATTCGGGGTGAGACACCTCTCAGTAAGGAAGAAGACAGTTTATATCAGTGTGTGACATACCAGTGTCATTTTACATACTTCATAACACTATACATACGATACAGTTCGAAACAATTCGTACAGTTTCATACAATTCCATACAGTTCCAGTATTTTCAGAAAAACGTTCCAGTTCATATGATACCCAAATATACATACATACATACATACATACGGTCAGTGTCGTCACACTAGTTTGCAACTACACAAGGTCACCTCGTCTCACAGCGATTACATTGCTACATACGCAACTACGCTGCGACGATCAAGGCCCAATAGTGATTACATTGCTCCATACGCAACTACACAAGGTCACCTAGTCTCACATCGATTACATTGCTACACACGCAACTACATTGCGACGACTCAGGCCCAATAGTGAATCCATTGCTTCATACGATGTAGCATATAGCTTACACCACTTCGGTGACCAATCGGAATTAGACTGGTGATATTTCACACCCTCGGATATAGAGCCGGACACTCTCGCCTACGGTAGTTAACCGATCCATGGCACAACATACAGTAATTAGCCGCCACATAGCTGTTTCGGCGTACGGTAATTAGCCGCCACTAGCCGATTTCACAAAACCTAGAATCATTTTGGAACTCACGTCCCTATACATTTCAGCGTACGGTAATTAACCGCCACATAGCTGTTTTACAAATACCTGGAATAAATACATACATCCATACATACCACACTTATTTGGTTTATGGCAAATCATATCGTTTTTAAATTCAAGTATACAGTTTATGCAAATATGGATTACGGTCACTTTAATAATACAGTTTAATCATAACTAACAGTTTTCCAAACAAAATAGAGATGATACCCGAAATCCCCAATTTTCCCGAAAACTGTAACCTGAAAATCCCGCATTTTTACCCGATAGATTTCCCCAAATAAGTAGCCAAAATATACATATGATCGTAGCCTACAAGCTTACCGATCCTGATTTCGAAAATAAGCTGATATAAACAGAATCCCCTTACCTTAACTTGATTTCCAACTACGAACTCTATGGTCTCCAAAACTACGAACCGAGACTCCAAAATCTACAAACCACAGTACAATACAGACTTACAATCTGCACTACTACACATATACTAAATCAGAAACAAAAACCAAACCTTACCTCGATTTTAGCCCGAAACCCGAAAATCTCCGAAACGAGATTCCGATCCTCTAGAAACGTAGAGAATCCTTCGCTGATCCTCGTAGTAATGTTGGATTTTTGATTCCGGCGACAACAGCGAAGAAATCAAGGAGAGAGGGAGAGAGCTTTGAATTCTAGAGAGAGAGAGAGAGGATTTCCAAAACTTAGCAATGAAGCAACCCAAAAATATCTTTTATAAGCCTTTGACCCGAGTAGATTCGTCGACGAATTGGGATCCTCGTCGACGAATTCTTCACAAGATTCGTCGACGAATCGGTGGCCTCGTTGACGAACCAGATATTTCCATTTTTCCTAAACCTCTCGGCATTCACTCGTCGACGAATTCTTCACTATCTTCGTCGACAAATTATGGCCTCGTCGACGAATTCTGTACAATTCTAGTTTTACCCATCTTTTACATAATAAACCCATATACCACGGTTCGGGTCCTTACAGGCATTGTGATTAGAAGTGGCATAGGGGACACTTTTGTAAAAAAGGATGACTCTTGATGATTGAACTAGTGGAGGAGCTAGAAGAGGTTGAGGATGAATATGTTGATTAAGATAAACAAGGTATGAAATTTGATGATAATGATGAATCTATCACTTCTTCAGCTCATGCTCTAGCTAGGTATGCTAATCCTCAAACCATGAAAATTAATAGCTTCTTAAAACGGAAACTCGTCACTGTCTTAATTGATACATGTACCACTAATAATTTCATGGATACTAAAATTGCTAAATGGCTAGCCTATCTTGTGGAGCAATGTGAGAAGTTTGATGTGAAGGTTGCAGATGGAAGCACCTTGAGATGTGAGAGCAAGTGTCCGCGAAGGTTAAACTTACTATGCAGAATCATGAGTTGTATGTTGATTTCTTTTTGCTGCCACTAGAAGACTATGAAGTGGTTTTGGGTATTGAATGGTTATGAACTTTAGGTGATATAACTTGGGTTTTTTCTATACTGATTATGAAGTTTGCTGTAAATGGCCAGAGAGTGACTCTTAAAGGCTAGCTTTGTGGTAATGTGACTACAATTTCAAGCCATCGTATGGAGAAGTTTCTTAAAAAGGAGTGACATGGCTGCCAAGTACAACTTGGAGCACGAGAGGGGTTACAACATCAATTTGGCTAGGATGAAGGGGTAGAATCTCTCATTTTAGAATTTTTTAAATTGTTTGCAGAGCCCCAGGGATTCCCACCTCAGCGAACACATGATCACTGCATTCCTCGATTGCCATGTAGTGTCCCTAGTAATGGCTGTCCTTATTGATATCCTTATTTTTGAAAATTAGAAACAGAAAAAAAAAAATGTTAGGATGCTGGCATTATTCAACCAAGTGTTAGTCACTTAGTCCATATTCTTCTCTTGTCTTATTGGTGGAAAGGAGGATGGTTCTTGGCGGATATGTATTGATATTGAGCACTCAAAAAGAGCACTATAAAGGATAAATATCTTATCTTTGTTGTGGATGAATTGGGAGGTGCCCAACAATTCACCAAACTCGACTTGAGAACGGCTATCACCAGATTTGGGTGCATGAGGATGACATTTAGAAAACTGCATTTAGAACTCACGATGGCCATTATGAGCCCTCGGGGAACCAAGGACGAGCAAACTCACCGCCAGAACCGCCGTGTGACCACTGCATTCTCGGCCATTGCTCATCGGTGTCTACTTTTTTTCAACTATAATCGAACTCTCTTTACCAAAGCCTCACTGCGCTCAGAGGGATACCTGCACCCTGCGCTAAACAAAGCAAATGTTCCGGGGCCTGCCAGCCCATCTGAATGGGGTTCAAAGGGGACTTGATAGCGTTTGGGCGGTATTGAGGGAGTTGATCGTACAATTAGAAATTCCTTTTTTCCTAAACTCATCTAGCGGGACGAGTCAAAACATTCATAGGATCTAATTTGAATGGACACATTGGAAAGGATAATATAAGCTATGAGAGGATACATGAAGGTCATGGATATGGAGATAAAAATAAGGCCAATGATACAATTTTAATTTTTTTTCATGTCTTACAATTTTGTTATATTGAATACTTGCTTTATAAAAAGAGAAGAACACTTAATAACTTTCAAGAGTGAGCATAGTAAAAGTCAAATAGATTTTTTCTTAACTAGGCACGGCGATCGTCTATCTTGTAAGAATTGTGATGTTATTTTTGGTGAAAGTTTGGCTACACAACATAGAATTCTAGTATTAGATGTACATACTAAAAAATGGGATGATATCTTTGATCTATTATGCAAGTGGAAGGGGAAATTGAAGAATATGTAATACATAGGATTAAAGCAGATTGGGTAAAATGGAGTGCGTTAGGTGGCGTGTTGTGTGATCGTAGAATATCCTTAAAATTAAAAGGAAAGTTTTATAAGATGATTACAATGCCGGTTATGCTTTATGATTTAGAATATTGGGCAACTAAGAAACAACATGTACAAAAAGTAAAAGTTGTTGAAATACAAATGTTAAGGTGGATGAGTTGTATAACATTAAAAATAAACTAAGAAACGAGCATATATGCAATAATCTACGCGTAGAAATGGTCAAAAGACAAGATAAGGAAGAGGTGACTTAGATGGTTTGGGCATTTGAAATGCAGGCCTAGTAGAGCACTGTGAGGAGGAGTGAGTTTGATATTGTTTCTAACATGAAAAGGGGTGGGGGTAGGCCTAAAATATCTTGGAATGAGTTAGTAAGGAAGGATTTAATAATCCTTAATCTAGTATAGGAAAATGCTCTCGATTGAGTGAATTGGAGAAATTTAATTCATGTAACCGACCCCACTAGTGGCACTTAAGGCTTGTTGTTGTATGCTAAAAAAATGGAAGAGAGAGTAACATAAATCAACACAGGAGGACTAGGTGGTGGAGCTTGAAGGGAGATAATATAATAAAATTCAAAGATTAAATTATTAAAGAGTGAATGGATAGTAAGGGATAAGGTAGATGCAAATACTATTTGAAATAAAATGGCCAACTCTATTGTGAGGACAACAAAAGAGATTTTAGCTGAGTCCAAAGAAAGATACTTAGGTAATAAAGAAAGTTGGTGGAGGGATCAAGAAGTCCAAAAAGTGTTAAGAAAAAAAGAAATGGGTATAGAATATGACAAAATTGTAGAATTATAGAAAATATTTAAAAGTATAAAGAGACAAGAAAAAATGCAAAAAAGATTATTAGTGAAGCTAGACATAGTGTTTATGATACTTCATATACTAGACTAGATACAAAAAAGGAGAAAGAGACATTTATAAACTTGCTAGAGGTAGAGAAAGAAAATGCAAAGATATAGGTAATGTAAAATGTATGAAGGACGAGAATGATACTGTCTTAACTAGAGAAGAAGACATAAAGAGAGGTAGTGAGGATACTTTGATAAGTTGTTTAATGAAAAGTGAAAACCAAAATGAAAGATTGAACTTGGAAGTGACAAATGAGGAAAAAGACTAAAAATAATAGATTTATTTGCAAAATTAGAGTCCTGCCAGTGAAGATGGAGTTAAAAAAGATGAAAAGTGAGAAATCCATAGGACTAGATAATATATTGATTGAAGTTTGGAAATGTTTAGTGGATAAAGGAAATATTTGGTTAACTAATCTTTTCAACATTATTATAAAAACCAAGAAAATTGTGGAAGAATGGAGGGAAAAAATGATAATATACCTTCATAAAAAAACAAGGCGATATTCAAAATTGTAATAACTATGGTGGAATTAAGATTATGAGTTATACGATGAAATTATAGGAAACGGGTAATTAGGCGAAGAATAAGATTAAAAATGAAGATTTCAAACAATCAATTTGGTTTTATGCTTGGGAAATCAACAATAGAAGCTATTTATCTTTTAGAAGATTAATGGAAAAGTTTAGGGAAAAGAAGAGGGATTTACATATGGTTTTTATTGACTTAGAGAAAGCATATGATAGAGTACCTATTGAAGTTCTTTGGTGGGTCTTAGAAAAGAAGGGGGGTTTATAGTAGATATACTGAGGTCATTGAGGATATGTATAATTGAATAGTGATTAACATTAGGACTGAAGGAGGGGTATCTAGGGAATTGCCAATCACAATAGGTGTAATCAAGGTTCTACTTTGAGTCCTTATCTTTTTTTTTTTTTTTTTTTTTTGATGAACTTACTAGGCATATCCAAAAAGAGATCCATTGACATATGTTTTTTGCAGATGATATTGTATTGATTGATGAAAGTAGGAGCGGAGTGGAATCTAAGTTAAAACTTTGTAGAATTGCATTAGAGTCCAAAAGTTTTAAGATAAGTAGGAATAAGACAAAATATATGAAATGTGATTTCAGTAATGTAAGGAGTAGCAGTGGACAGAAGATTAAACTTGATAATTAAGAAATTATTGACAATAATATATTTCAATATCTTGGATCTATTATGCAGGCGGAAAGGGAAAAGATGTAATACATAGAACTAAAGCAAGTTGGGTAAAATGGAGGAGTGCGTCAGGTGTGTTGTGTAATCGTATAGAATACCCTAAAAAATTAGAAGGAAAGTTTATAAGATGGATATAAGGTTGGCTATGCTTTATGCTTCCAAAATGTTGGGCAACTAAGAAACAACATGTAGAGAAAGTAAAAGTTGCCAAAATAAGAATGCTAAGGTTGAGGAGTGGTATAACATTAAAAGATAAATTAAGGAACAAACATATACGCAATAATTTATGCATAGCACCTGTCGAAGACAAGATAAGGGAGGGGCGACTTAGATGGTTTAGGCATTTGAAACGCAGGCCTAGTAAAACACTTTTGAGGAATATTTAGTAAATTATTATTTTTGGCATGAAAAATGGCAAGGGTAGGCCTAAAATACTTGGAATGAGGTAGTGAGGAAGGATTTAATAGCCCTGAATCTAATAGAGGAAAATGCTCTCAATCAGGTAAATTGGAAGAAAAAAAATTCACGTAGCTGACCCCACCTAGTGGGACTTAAGGCTTCTTCTTCTTGTTGTTGTTAGTTAGTTAATTTGATTTTTTGTAAAATTAGAATTTTTGCTTAATGTTATATTCAATTTTTTGGAATATTTAGTTCTACTGTGTCAATTGGCAGAGTTAGCTATGGAATGAAAAAACATAACATATTTAAAGACGAACAAATTTTTGATTTGGTTGAAGAGCTCCTCTCTCTCTCTCTCTCTCTCTCTCTCTCTCTCTCTCTCTCTCTCTCTCTCTCTCTTTCTCTCTCTCTCTCTCTCTCTCATCTTCGGTTTCTATTCCTTGATCAAAAACCCTAAGTCTCAATGTCTTGTTTGCTTTTATTTTTCTCTTTTTGTATTTTATCTTAATAATTGGAAAAATTCTTGTTTTTTCTTATTATAGGGAAACACACCAGAAATTACATCAATTTTTGGTATCAGAAAGTTCAAGAAATCACATTAAGAAAAATAATGACTAATTTAAAGATGAGTGGTAATTAGGTTTAATAGGATGGATGTACATTAGAGAAAAAAACTTCTCTGATTTGTTATGATGAACAACTCAAGAGAGGTTACCTGTATTATTCAGAATTGGAGGCGAGGTCTCCGCGGACACTATTATCTGACTGATACATTTGACATTCCACTTGAAATTTAGTGAAAAATATTTGGAAAGTGGAAGAGGGAATTGAGATGCTTTTTGAAGAAAAAATCTTATGCAAACAAGTAAGCAATAATGTCTAAAAGATATATATATATATATTTAGGATAAAGGTGATGAGATAAAAATTTGAACAAATTTTTGGAGATTAGATAAAAAAAAAAATGTGAGCATATTAAACTTTGTAATGTTGTAATGTGGCTCGCCTCATAAAAAAAAAAAAAGGAAGGCGAAGAGTTGTCTGCCATTTAGTGGTCAGACTTGGTTGCTGTTTGGTGCAACCATCTCCACCCACTCCTTTGAAAAAAAAAGGAGAACTGATGGTGATATTTTTGGAGGAGATTTGGGCTGCGATGATTTCCTCTTCTCCTATAAAAGGATTACTCCTCTTCCATTGTAGAGTAAGAGGTAAGACACAATAAGTGTGAGTGCACTGTGTGTGTGTTATAATCCTCCTCCTCCTTCACAATATACCCATATATATATATACTCCTCTCCCATAGACATAGGCTAAATTGGCCGAACTTACGTATATCTTGTGTGTTTTTTGTGTATGTTATTTCATATTGGGTTGGATTCATATCCCAACAATTGGTATTGGAGCTATAGGTTTTATTTCTATGTATTAATACCGCCTTAATGACAGGTTTTATTGATGTGTATTGATACCGCCTTCATGGCTGGATCTATTCTTACTTTTTTGAGATTATACTGTAGCAACATTGTTCAGTGCAATTGTCCACATATAGTACTAGAGTATATTAAATGGAGGAAAGTACAAGCATTGTTAGTAGTTCCATGATCAGGCTTATAGAGACAAATTATTTGATCTGGAAGACAATGATGGAAGATTTGTTGTACTGTAAAGATCTGTTTGATCCTATTGAGTGCAAAGGGATCAATACAAAATGGCAAAAATGATTCTGATTGGAAGAAGCTCAACAGAAGGGCTGTCAATGTTATAAGATAGTGGGCTGAGCCGAGGGCAATCCGTGATCCAGCCAAAGAAACGGATGCCTACAAACTTTGAATTTGGGAGAGATGTACAGCCAAAGAAATGGATGCCTACAAACTTTGGCAATATCTGGGAGAGATGTATGAGCCACAGAATGCCCAAAACAAAGCCTTCATGATAAGAAGGCTTGTGAATTTAAAATTATGTAATGGACAAAATGTTTCAGATCACTTGGATAAATTTAATGAAATTCTTGATAACTTGACAAGCATGGAACTGACTATTGCAAATGAAATACAAGCATTGATTATGCTGGGTTCATTACCGGATAGTTGGGAGACACTGGTGGTAGCTCTCAGTAATTCAATACCAGACGGAAAGGTAACCTTGAGTACGGTGAAGGATAGCATCCGTAGAGAAGGCAAAAGAAGAGTTGAGTAAGGCTTGCCCACTCACTCTCAAGGACAAGCGATGGTTACTGAGAGGGGCAAAGTAGATTTTCCTAAGGAGACTAGAAGAACATAGGAAAGCCAGAAGCAAGTCCAGAGGCAGACCAAAATCAAGAGTTAACTTCACCTACTATTATTGTAATAAATCTGGACATTTAAAGAAGAATTATTGGAAATGGAAGGAAAAACAAACCAGTGAAGACAAGAAAGAGGAGGACAAAAGTAGTGCACTTATGACTTCTGATGATCGCGAGACTTATGTGGTGTGTGAGGAAGGACATGTTAACCTCACTTGCCAAGACACAACATGGACGATTGATTCTGCAGCATCATTCCATGTAACAACATGAAGAGACTTCTCATCTTGCAAATGTGGTGATTATGGTTTTGTTAAGATGGGAAATGAAGCCAAATGCAAAGTTGTTGATAAAGAAGATGTGTTGATATAAACAAATGTTGGATGCAAGCTATACTACTGAAGGATGTTCGGCATGTCTGAGAGATTCGCCTTAACTTAATCTCCACAGGTCAACTTGATGACATGGGTTATGAAAACTATTTTAGTGATGAAATTTGGAAGCTTTAGAAAGGGAATTTGGTGGTGGCCAATGGAAAGAAGGATGCTAGTTTATACTATACTCAAGCTAAGCAACTCTATGCAAGAGATGTGAATGCTACAAAATATAAAGTCACCACTGAGTCATGACACAATAGACTTGGCCACATGAGCGAGAAGGGACTCCAGGTTCTTGCAGGGAAAAAGCTCCTTCCAAATTTCTCAAGTAAATCTTAAAAGAACTGTACTCATTGTTTAGCTAGTAAAAAACATAGAGTTGCATTTCAAAAGAACCCCCCCATTTAGGAGAAAGCATATTCTAGATCTGGTTCATATTGATGTGTGTTTTATGAATGATAAAAGTATTGGTGGATCATTGTACTTTGTTACATTTATTGAGGACCACTCTAGAAAAGTATGGTCTTATTCTTTGAAGAGTAAAGACTAGGCGTTAGATATGTTCAAGAAGTTTCAGGCCAATGTTGAAAAACAAAGTGGAAGAAAGCTAAAACGTGTTCATTTAGACAATGGTGGTGAATACATTGGGCCATTTGAAGAGCATTGCAGAGTCCATGGTATCGGGCTTGAGAAGTCAGTTCCCAAGACTCCTCAACATAACGACATTGCAGAAAGAATGAATAGAACCATCTGCAACAAGATTATTTGCATGCTCTCTCATTCAAGATTGCCAAAATCCTCTTGGGATGAGGCGTTAATGAAAACAGTTAATCTCATCAACCTTTCTCCTTTAGTTCCTTTAGGAGGTGACATTCGTGAAAGGATTTGGACTGGGAGAGACGATCCTATTAATTGGTTGTAAAGCTTTTGTCCATGTTCCTTGGGATGAAATGACCAAATTTGATGCAAAGAAAAAAGAGCGCATCTTCATCCGTTATGGTATTGATGAGTTCGGCTACAGAATATGGGATCCAAAGAACAGGAAAGTCATCCGAAGCAGAGATGTAGTATTCTTTGAAGATCAAACTATTGTCGATTATGAGAAGGTCAATAAGCTAAAGCATGTCCTTAGGAATCCAATTGAGTTGATTCTAAATTCACCACCACAGCCACAAGAAAAGCATGACGATAATAGGGAAGTTGATGAGAGTGATGAACCAATAGCTAAAGGTGATCAAGAAGCTCTATCTTGCAGAACCCTAGATAAGAAGATCTGCTAGGGAGCGTCAACCTTTTAGAAGATACCCACCAGATGAGTATGTGTTGCTAATTGATGGGGGAATACCAAAATGTTTTGAGGATGTCATGTCACATGAGCACAAGAATGAGTGGCTAAAGGCCATGCAAGAAGAGATGAAATCCTTACATGAGAACCACACTTATGATTTGGCAGAATTATCAAAGGGAATGAAACCACTCAACAACAAATGGGTGTTTAGATTGAAAAATGAAGATGGAAACTCACAAACAAGGTACAAGGCGCGACTATTTGTGAAAAGTTTTGGTCAAAGAAAAGGTATTGGCTTTGAAGAGATTTTTTCGCCCATGGTGAAGATGTTATCTATTCGAGTTGTTCTCAGATTGGCTGCTAGCTTGAACTTGTAGATTGAGCAACTTGATGTAAAAACTGCATTTCTCCATGGTAATTTCAAAGAATAAATTTATGTGAAACAACATGAAGGATTCGAGATCAAAGGCAAAGAACAGGTGGTGTGCAAATTGCGAAAGAGTTTGTATGGCCTCAAGCAGGCACCGAGGCAGCGGTACAAGAAGTTTGATTCCTTCATGTTGGAGCACAGGTATAACAGGACCACATCTGACCATTGTGTTTTTATTAAGAGATTTTCTAGTAATGATTTCATTATTCTCATGCTTTATGTGGATGATATGCTAATAGTTGGTTGTGATACTGAGAAGATAGAAAAGTTGAAGAAAGAACTAAGCAAATCCTTTGCAATGAAGGATTTAGGTCCAACAAAACAAATTCTTGGAATAAAGATCTTTCGAGATGGGAAAAATAGAAAGTTGTGGTTGTCTCAAGAAAAGTATATTGAGAAGGTGTTGGAAAGATTTAACATGAACAAGGCAAAACCAGTCAGTTGTCCACTTGCAGGACACTTCAAGCTTACTTCCAAGCAATATCCTACAAGTGAAAATGACAGAAGAAATGAAGAAAGTGCCTTACTCTTCAGCCGTGGGTAGCTTGATGTACACCATGGTATGCACAAGACTTGATATTGCTCATGCAGTTGGAATAGTCAGTCGATTCCTTTCTAATCCTTGAAAAGAACATTGGGAAGCCATCAAGTGAATTCTTAGGTATCTCAAAGGTACTTCTCATTTATGTTTATGTTTTGGTCATGACAAACCTATGTTGGAAGGTTACACAGATGCAGATATGGCTGGTGACGTTGACTCCAGAAAGTCTACTTCGAGATACCTGATGACATTTTCAGGGGGAGCAGTGTCATGGCAATCAAAGTTACAAAAATGTGTTGCATTGTCCACTACTGAGGTAGAGTACATCGCCATCATTGAAGCAAGCAAAGAGCTTCTATGGATGAAAAAGTTCCTGGAGGAACTTGGCCTCAAGCAATTGAAGTATGTTCTCTACTGTGATAGTCAAAGTGTCATTCATCTTAGCAAGAATCCTAGTTTTCATTCAAAATCAAAGCATATTGATGTTCAATATCATTGGATTCGAGAAGTGTTAGAGTCAAAGCAGTTAAAGTATAGAGAAGATTCATAGTGATGACAATGCATCAGACATGATGACTAAAACAATGTCCAAATCAAAGCTTGAAGCTTGTAGAACCACGACAGGTTTGTTGGAACTCTCCGCATGAGTTGGGTGGGGGAGATTTGTTGGGCCCGCCTCATAAAAAAACAAAAAAAGAAAAAGAGGCAATGACTTGGTTGCCATTTGATAGTCAGACTTGGCTGCTGTTCGGTGCAACCATCTCCACCCACTCCTTTGAAAAAAAGGAGGAGAACTGATGGTGATATTTTTGGAGGCGATTTGGGCTGCGATGATCTCTTCCTCGTCTCCTATAAAATGATTACTCCTCTTCCATTTTAGAGTGAAGGGTAAGACACAACAAGTGTGAGTGTATACCCATATATATATATATAGTGAAGTTACTCCTCTCCCGTGGACGTAGGCTAAATTCGCCGAACCACGTAAATATTGTGTGTTTTTTGTGTATGTTATTTGATCTTGGGCGGGATTCGTATCCCAATAGTGCATTTGGGCTGAATTAGTAGAATTGATTAGAGTACACTTCTTTTATTCCCTTGCCTACCTTCTTCCTAGTTCCTAGAGATGATATCGTTATTTTAATTTTCCAACTAGAAAAAATGATTTAGTGTGGTTGAAGACTTCAAAGATGGTTGTAGCCAAAGATTGTAGCTAAACTGCATTTGCTGAAATAAATGACTAGTGTATGCTGCACTTCCTCTCCCTCTCTCTCTCTCCATGCTTCCATGCCTGGTGCCTGCATGGATGGGGCTCAGCATTCAATGACATAAACTGTATTGGCATTTTATTGTTTTTCCAATTGAAATGTCTCGTATGAATTCCAACATACATACTTGTTATGAATGTACTGAACAAATGAATATATGAAACTTCTGTCAGTCTATTGGATCAATACTTTTCTTATTTTATTCATTTTAGGAAGCAATTTGTGGAAAATGCAATGTTATTTGTGCATCTAAGGATGAGAGAAATTCTCAAGAATCCAAAGTAGAACTGAGAATGGCTGACTTCATTTTTTATCGCACTTTTGATGTTGGGAGCTACACAATATCAGACAGATTTCCTGATAGAATAGCTGGAATCAAAGGTTAGTTGTTATTTGTTCTAATTTAAATTGTGTTAATTTTTGACGGACTATCATGACTATACCCTACTTTTAGGTGGAAGATTATTGCTAAGATTATACATTCAATCCTGTTTTGATTGCTGACAATTTGTTGATAGCAGTTGTTTTCCTCATAACGATCTTGACTGTTCAAAAGTTTACATGGTGCCTCCAGAAATGTTTAATGCATCTGCTTCTTATCCATTTGTTCTAGAATTAGTATAGCTGAATGCATGAATTTATTGCTTTGCCTCGAAATTATGAAGTTGATCCAGATGGAAATTGGTCCACAGGGATCTTGCATACACAGAATTAATTGCATGAATTTCTTCATTGCCTGAATCCAACTATCATCACCTTCTTCATAAGATAATGGATCATAATCTGCAAATAGAGCAGAACTCACAACACCTTCATTAGATAAATCATTATTATTATCAATAATATAATTGTGCAATTGGGCTCGTAAGTGGTGTTGACATTGCAAACAACATGAATGCTAGAAAAGGCAAAATTGTAAAAATGATGTATCAACAACCTAATACTCTCTGGCCTTTCCAGAGTTTACATAAAAATATTGCTAGAGGTTTTGATGGCGGTTTAACCAATCCCAAGTGCTTCCTCATCAAAAGTTGCATCTAGTTAACTATCACCTTCCCGATAATTGAACAGAATGTATTCCTTTGTTCATGACTGTATCCAATCTAAAATTCTAAATACATATTTTTGCCTTATCATCCATCTTTTGAATTGCATCAAGCACATGGGCATAGGCAATGTATCCAAACACCATAATGCATTTGGAATTTGACATTTGGCTGTTCTAGGCGTCTTGCGGGTCTTGTCACAATTGTTTCTACTAGGACATATGTTTAAAACATAAATAACACACACGAGCAATGTCTTTTGGCTTCTAGACAATTTTTTTGAGTGCATCATGGATCTAAGCATATCCATTACTGTCCTACTCTTCCTATATGCCACTCCATTCCATTGTGAACTGTATCTAGCTGTCAATTGGATTTTAATACCATTTTTCATTTTAAAAAATCATCATAATCAGTGTTCTTCTTGCCCCTATTGGTTCTCAAAATTTTAATTGATTTCCTACTTATGATGAATCAAGTTTCTTATATTAAAATCTCTTAAATGCATCAGAGTATTCAGATTTGTTTTCCAAAAATGAACATGCGCCTTCCGAATGTAATCATCAATTTGAAAGCAACAAAATGCCTACAATCACTAGTGGGAGGAGCCTCCACTAAACACAAACCTGAGCGCATCAACTATAATGGTTTCTTGGCTCTTGGGAATTGACAATATCCTTTCTGCTTCTCTCCTGAAACACTAGACTCACAAACTTTCCTGGATAATCAATAAATTGGAATTCAGAAGTAATTTGTTTAAGGCAAGAATTTTAGAACACAAATTTAAGTGTCCAAGCACATGGCAGCAATCATGAGAAATAATTGACCTAAAATAAATTTTCACAATTAATATTATCGAATCATATGATAGATCAGCTTTATCCTAATCAAGAGGCACTGATACCAGTTGTACCGGGGTTGTCCTTAAAAGGAGGCTTGATAGACATAAACACCAACTTGACCCAAAAGCTTAACCATTTGGTCTTGGACCATCCATGCATAATAAGCCATTCTTTCTTTACTCAATTTTCTAATGTCAGACAACTCTAACAACTGGAATTCCAACTACCTAGTTTACAAATTCATGTGGTCCCACATTTTAGAACACAGTTCTGGTTATTATTCAATGCATTGAGAAGGTACTTGATGTTTTTTATGAATGTGTGTACTCTATTTAGTTTTTGTACCACACCCTTTGGTTTGTTCAACTTGGGGTTCATGCAACACTACTGTATCCATACCCATGTTTTGTCATCTCTAATATAATTAATTCACACATTTTGAAATCTCAAATTTAACATAATGTTTTCATTTGTACGAGCAGAAATAAGAATGTGGTTTTGTTGCATGCTGAATGGCCACCTTTTCGCAAACTAAATGACATGGTTCCATCTGGACCATTACACTGGATTTGGGAACTTGGAGCTCGAGTCTTGGATTTCGAATGGAAAAAATTTGGTCCAAAAAATTTAGTGGAATGATGATCATTAGTTCCATTTGGACCTTTCGTAGGCTGGTAGCCTCTTGGTCCTTTGGCTTTTATGAGTAGAATTTCTCGACAATTGTTGTTACCAATATAGGATGCATATTTATTGCTTTCCGCAGGATAAAATTTGTAAATTATTATAGATTTGTTTCTCTATTTCTATATTTTTGTTTCAGAAGCATATGTTATAAAATCCTTCGCGTTCTTAAGATCATCTTTCTTGCTTGTAAACATTATCTTAGAATAATTTTTATTTTTAATTATCTGTAATCATGCTGTCTAGTTGTTTTTACTGCTTTGCAGTGGAATATTATTTTAACAAGAAAAAAGATCAAAACTTTGGTGCTCAAACCAAATTCAATGAAAAGTTGAAGGAAAGAACTGCAAAGTCTATTTCACGTTTGAATTTTTACACGGAAGCAGCAGCAACAAATGCAATGAAAAGTGGCATGTCTAGCACAAGGAGCCCCTTGGTGAAAGGTCATTTAAAATGAAAACTACTTTGAATAATCTGTTTACTTTCAATTGGTTAAATGTAATTATCTTGTCTCACGCATGCAGAGTCAAAGAACGCAGTGGCTAGTTTGGGTAAACAAGCACATTGTCCTGATGAGAATAGTGCATTGAAAGCTAAAACTTTTACTTTGAGGACTGGGACTGGGACTGGGACTGGCAGTCCAGTTGAAAAAAATATGAGATATAAGGATTCATCACCTATGAGTGCACCTGAGAATCGACCACCAAAGAAAAGGAAGCTTCTAGATTCTATGTCACTAGAAATCCAGTCCAATGCTTTGTTAGATCCTGGAGAAGGCAGTGATCCCAAAACCTTATGGGTGCCAAAAAATGCTTCTAAGGAAGAACTGATCAAGGGACTTCCTGCTAGCCAGAACAGGGGACTTTCTACAGGGTTTATTCATGGGAATGTCAGCAGGATTTCTAATCAAGCAGTTTCTCAAACTGAACAGAATAAGGTAATCAAAACTGGCAACCAACTGCTAGAAGTTACCAGAAGGCCAGAAGCTGTAAGTTTTGAATATTTAAGGGTTTTTTTTCTTTTCTTTGTTCCTCAAAATAATTAGTTAAACAGAATTTTAAGTATATCTAGAAGTTAATAATTTAACTGGTTTCATAGAAAAGTTTGATATATTCTCTGCAGCTCTGATAATTATGGTATTTATTTTAATTTTGGAAATTCGAATATGAGAATAGTTATGGTCTGAGGAACTCGTTCATGCACAAAAAATATGACTTTAAGTGAGTTTACCTTACGACTTCAGCAGCAATTTTAATGCCTTTTCTTTCTGTACTTGCAGGATAGAAAGAAATGGTTCAAGCCACCGGTGAGTTATTACTCTTTGATATTATCCTCCAATACTTTCAATTTTGTTGTTTGATTTATTCTTCCAAGTGTATGATGGAATTCCATTTGGAATGGTACTACATTGAGATGGAAAATCATCATGAAATCGTCAAATGCTTGAGGACTAAATGTAGGTCAGGAAGATAGAATGAAATAGTGGAATGCAAAAAGAAACAAAATGTGAACAAGATGTAGTAGAGATCACATGCATGAAAGTTTGAATATTCTTTGTAAAATCTTTTTTTGCATGTGGGGTTCATTTTGACATCTTACTAAATGAAATCATTCTGTACATTACATGTGAAATGGTCATAGGCTCATTTGTAATAGATTTCAGAATTTTTTCTATTTCTGATAGGTTTATTGTTAATTACAAAGGCGCCGACGAGGGCACTACTCATAGCAAGTGCATAAAGGCCATAAACCTAAGGAATAAAAGGATTCCATCCACCTATACAAAATATGAGTATGAACCACATATTCAAAAAATGAGATAAAAAAAAAAAAAAATTACTAATTAGTGTAGTAGTGGAAAAGTTTCATCCCTCAAAGGATCCTCTTTATTTTGTCTGTTTTTTTTAAGTGCTCGACACAAGAGACGAAGGAGTCATAAGTAGAAGTACCCACCCTAAGCCTCCCATAGTGCATTTTATTTTACTTGTTATAATCCATCATATAGTAAGGGTATATTTTTAACTTGAGATCAGCCAAGCCTATATTTTCTTAATGCTTGGACTCAACTTGATTAATTGTCAGTATTGAGCTCGACTTCAATCCCCTAGTTATTTATATACTCTGTAGCCATGAGCATAAATTAACAGGGTTCCAGAATTGCCCAGCCGGGTTGGCTCAAGTGGTAAGGGCAACTCGTGACTTTGGTGATCACAAGGTCATGGGTTCGATTCCCCTTTGAGAGTTTACCCCAGTGAAAACAAAATGGAATTTCTGTATTTCTTGAATAATTTTGTACAGACCAATTTGCAATATTTATAATACAATCAGAAGATCTAAATATGGAAATAATCTCCTAAACAAATCTCTCTCAATAATATACAATATATACTTCCCTAAATTACTCCAAGATATTCAAAGATACTCGGGATTTCTACCCTCCCCCTCAAGTTGGATCATATATATTGATCATATCCAACTTGCAAATGAAATCATTAAAGCTTTGGCGGGCTAATCCTTTAGTAAAGATGTCTGCAGTTTGTTCCTTGGTAGGTACATAAGTCAAACAGATGGTTCCTTCTTCAACCTTCTCTTTGATAAAATGTTGGTCCACTTCTGCATGCTTAGTCCTGTCATGTTGAACTGGATTGAGAGAGATACTGATGGCTGCTTTGTTGTCACAATAAAGTTTGATAGGGAATTTCACCAGGATTTGTAATTCTTCCAAAAGTTTCCATAACCACAGTCTTTCACATATCCCTTGTGCAACTGCCATGAATTTAGCTTCAGCACTGCTTCGAGCCACCACATTCTGTTTTTTACTCCTCCAAGTTACCAAATTTTCCCATACAAAGGTGCAATATCCGGTGGTAGACCTTCTATCTTCCACTGATCCTGCCTAATCCGCATCTATGAAAATTTTTACTTCCTTGCTTTCACATTTCTTGAAGAAGAGTCCTTTGCCCGGAGAACCCTTGAGGTACCTGAGGATCTTATACATAGCATCTAGGTGAGTCTTTTTCGGTGAATGCATGTGTTGACTTACCACACTTACCACAAATGCAATGTCGGGCCTGGTATGCGATAGGTATATTAGTTTACCAACCAATCTCTGATACCTCTCATTTTCAACTGGTATTCCGCAGTCTTCGACCCTTTTTACTGCTTCAATCGGGGTTTCACTAGGTTTACATCCAAGTATGCCAGTTTCGGTTAGGAGATCAAGGATATACTTTCGCTGAGAGACATTGATACCCTTTTTTGATCTAGCAACTTCCATTTGTCCAAGAAGTACCACATTTGTCCTAGGTCTTTAACTTCAAACTCAGCAGTTAGGACTTTCTGTAATCTTTCCATCTCCATTGTACCATCTCTAGTTAGGATTATATCATCAACATACACTATAAGAATTGTTTTCTTATCACTTTCAGACTGTGGGAAGAACATAGTGTAATCTGATTGCCCTTGTCGATATCCTTGATTCTTTATCACTTTCGCAAATCTGTCAAACCATGCTCTGGGAGATTGCTTGAGTCCATACAAGGACTTCTTGAGTTTGCATACTCAGTTTTCTTCACCTTTCTTACTGAAACTTGGTGGTAGTGTCATGTAGACTTTTTCTTCTAACTCGCCATTTAGAAATGGATTCTTAATGTCGAGTTGCTGTAGTGGCCAATCTAAGTTAGCTGCCAAAGGCAGGAGGACCTAAACTGTATTCAATTTTGTCACTAGTGCAAATGTCTCTGTGTAGTAAATGCCATAGGTCTGTGTAAACCCTTTTGCAACGAGTTTGACTTTATATTTTTCAGCTGTTCCATCAGCTCTATATTTTACTGTGAAGACCCATTTACAACCAACTAGCTTCTTCCCTCTGGGAAAATTCATAGCATCCCAAGTTCCATTCTTTTCCAGAGCCCACATTTCCTCCATGACAATTTCCCTCCATTTAGGAATCTCTAAGGCTTCCTGGATATTCTTTAGAATTTTTATCCTGTCAAGGTTAGAAGTAAAAGCACGGTATTCTATAGACAGGCTTTTATAAGACATGTATTTTGACCAGGGATATTGAGTACATGACCTTGTTTGTTTTTTGACTGCAATGGGTAAATTGATCTCATCAGGTACAGGCTTATCAAAAGGGAGCTCATGACACCATCTATTACCTGATCGGGATTGGGCGTGGACTCATGGTTGCTCGGAGCTATCACTGGTTCCAACTCTCTTGGTGCCTCAGGTATGAGATTCTCCCTGTTCTTTGTGTTTGACTTTCTTGAGTAAACAAGTATTTTTGTGTTTTGTTTTTCTGCATCTCCCCTCGAGGTTAAGTGATCTTTTGTACATGACAGGTCAAGAAATGATGCAATGGTAGACTCAGTGTATGGCATAGATTCATCAACAGGGAAATCCAAGAACCGATCTTCACTCCATTCCCCCCCTGAAGTGAGAGCTTTGGGAAGTAAGGAGTGGTTTTGAAGAACTGACATCAAGGCAAACAAACAATTTTTTTTGTGACATGATCATAACATTTGTAGCTTTTCTGAGTAGGAGAGTAACCAATAAAAACGCACTTAATGGCACGAGGTTCCATTTTATCCCTATTGTGAACATGAACATGAACAAATGTAGTACATCCAAAGATTTTCAGAAAGAGATTGGAGTGGAGCTGAAAGTTGGGAAAACATTCTTTGGAATTTTTGGAGAGGGGTGGCAAAAGAAAGAACCCGACTAGGCATTCGATTAATGAGATATGTAGCCGATAAAATGGCATCGCCCCAAAAATATTTTTTCATATTTGTAGTGAACATTAATGCCGGAGCTACTTCAAGAATATGCCTATTTTTGCGTTCGGCAATCTCATTTTGTTGAGGGGTATTCACACTGGAACTTTGATGAACAATTCCATTTTCTTGAAGATAATGTCCCAAGATATTATTGAAATATATACCATTATCAGTTCGTAAAATGTGAATGTGAGTTTGGAATTGTGTTTTAATCATGAAGTGAAAACTGGCAAAAATAGAACGAATTTCAGTTTTATCTTTTAACAAGTAAACCCAACAAATACGAGTATGATCATCAATTAAAGTAACAAATCATCTTGTGTGAGTGCGATTAAAAGGGCGTGAGGGCCCTTATAAATCACTGTGAATCATAGTAAATGGTTTGGATGGTTTGTATGTGGATTTTGGAAAGGAATTATGTTGGTGTTTTGCAAGTTCACAAATCTCACACTGAAATTCAGAAGACGTTTTATTTGAACAAATTGAAGGAAATAAACGTCTTAGATATTGAAATTTTGGATGACCCATCCTAAAGTGCCATAACAAAATTTCACTATCCCTAGAAATAGATGTAGAATAACAAATAGCAGTTTCACATTGTTCACTCACATTTGCCTCCTCAAAGTAGTAGAGTCTCTTACACTCCTTAGCACTGCCAATCATCTTCCCTGATGATAGGTCCTGAAAAACACAATGAGAGGGAAGAAATTTAGCAAAACAATTGGAATTCTGAGTCAACTAGCTAATATATAGTAAGTTGTAGGATAAATTAGGAACATAAAGAACGAACTCTAGTGTGATGGAGTCAGAGAGTCGGATATTCCCTTTGCCTGTGACAGACGAGAGTGATCCATTTGCAATTTTAACTTTCAAATTTCCAGCACAGGGTGAATATGATGAGAAAAGATGGTAAGGATCAGTAATGTGGTCAGAAGCACCAGAATCAATAATCCAAGGGGTTTTGGATCTAGAGGTTATACTCAAGGCTTGCAAAAAATTACCTCTTTGGGCTAAAGAATCCAAAGAAATATTTGTGGAAGACAAAGCTCCGTAATAACTAACTGAAATCCTCCAATAGAGTTTCACGAGGTTCTCAGTTTGCGATTTGCCCTGTCTCTCGGTTTGCCCGTTAGTCTCCAAGTCTCTGTATTTTTGTCTCTCTAGCAATCTCACGAACAAACCAGACAAGTCCTCAGCTTGTCTCCACTTCGTGTCCGACTGCGACAACTCAAGGCTCACTTTTTCATGCGTGCTTGGAGAGGGTTTTGGCATGGAAGGAATCATCCTTGATGATGATGACGTTGATGAAATTGAAGCTTTGCGACACAAGATCAGGCGGTCAGCAACATCAGTAAACAACTGTACATGATCAACCGAATTGCTTGTAACCTCAAAGAGAGCCAAGTGGAGGGAGGCAAAGAGAGAAGTGAAGCTCTCGGCGATGGCGACAGAGTCTCTCTCGACGGCTTCGAGAGCCTTAAGAATCTCTGCCTGATTGAACGAGGGTTTCGGCTCACCGCCATCGATTTCGCTTCTTCTCGAGTGTCGGAAGAGTTCAGGCGAGATGTGGGCGGCGGCTGATCTAGGCCGAGTCCTAAAACTAGGGTTCCTGGGTTCGTCAAAGGATCCATGGAAGCTATCTTCTGCCCTTCTTCCACTTTCCCATCCCGGTTATCGACTGGCAATGCGGCCAGGATGCTAGAGGTCTCCGCCTGCAGGATCCGCGTTGAAGTCGGTGATGCTCTTTATTTGTGCCGACGTCGCCAGTGCAGAAGATGTCGTCCTCGTCGAGCTCATTGCCATTGCCCCAACTGACTGCGGTTTTCGGTTGAGATAGAGAGCGGACGTTGAGGAATCGATCGGACGAAGGAGCTATGCTATTGACGGTTCCTTCCGCCATTGTTAAGTAGGATTATAGAAACCCTAGCTCTGATACCATGAAAACAGAATGAAATTTCTGTATTTCTTGAATAATTTTGTACAGACCAATTTACAATATTTATAATACAATCAGAAGATCTAAATATGGAAATAATCTCCTAAACAAATCTCTCTTAATAATATACAATATATACTTCCCTAAATTACTCCAACATATTCAAAGATACTCAGGATTTCTACACCCGGTGAATTACCAGGGGTGCGTTAATGGGCAAGCGGCTTTTATCCTCGCGGGTTTGGTGTCGCACCATAGTATCCAAATTGACGCGATGGTGGCTGGAGTCCTCGAGTTTAAAAAAAAAAGGCTCCAAAATTTGCATCAAGCCCCTACCCTGCATGTGTGACAGTGATCCTGATGGTGCATGGAGGTAAACAAACAATGAGAAAACCCATAGGGGAGGATAACAACATCCAACTTAGGACAGTTAAACGAATTAGAAGAGAAGGGTGAGCAACAAGAACAAGATGTCGGAGATAACTGGATATCATGTTAAGTCACTTATTAACTTAAAAGCTTAAGTTGTTAGATTATAGGCCAATGATGTACAACAAGCCTTACTATATAAAATATAATTGTAGAAATCCCTAGTATCTTGGAGGAATTTAGGAAGGTATTTATGTAGAGGATTGTATATTATTGAGAGAGATTCTTTTAGGAGATTGTTTCCATATTTAGAATTCCTGAGTGAATTATAAATATAGTGTATTGGCCTTGTACAAATTATTCAAGAAATATAGAAATTATTCATTCTGATTTCATGGTATCAGAGCTAGGAGATTAAACCTAGCTATCAATGGCGGAAACCGCCGGCCAAAGTAGAGGTTCGATGACCTCTGAATCTCATGAGGTCCTCAAGCAGAGTTCCCCAAGGTTCGAGTACTCCATGGATTCCTCTTTGTCACTAGCATCATCGCTGCATCTAGCCATCTTCGTCTTGATTGGTGCCTCCGCTAGAGCATCGCCAAGGCCCTCTTCGCCTTCTACTAGAAGTACATCGATGAGCAATCCAAAAAGGAGATCAATGACATCTTGGTCTGCTACGACCGGACCCTCCTCGTTACCGATCCTCGGTGGTGTGAACCCAAGAAGTTCGGTGGTCGTAGTGCTCGCTCCAGGTTCCAGAAGTCCTACCGCTACAAGGCGCTGGAACCCGTCCTCCTACTTGGCCGCCACCACTTCAACGGCGTCGACATGCGCATCCGTGTCAAGGGCGAAGGCCACACCACCCGATCTACGCCATCCGCCTTCTACATTCACAAGCACAGCGTCGACCAGGTCCTCAACCGCCTCATTGACATCTGACGCAAGCTTCCTCCCGATAATGCTGACCGTCACTCTGCATTGTGTGGCCAAGAAGAAGAAGAGGAAGGACGAGAGCGATACGTTGACATCCACCTAGACTTTGACGTTTTTGGTTCTGACAGAGAAATTGGGATTGATGAGAAAATGTTGAGGCGATTGGCGGACCAGACCTCGTTTAGTTATTATAGAGCTTTGTCTTCCACAAATATTTCTTCGGGTTCTTTAGCCCAAATAGGTAATTTTTTGCAAGCCTTGAATATAACCTCTAGATCCAAAACTCCTTGGATTATTAAGTCTATTGCTTCTGACCACATGACTGATGCCTATCATCTTTTCTCATCATATTCACCCTGTGCTGGAAATTTGAAAGTTAAAATTGCAAAAGAATCACTCTCGTCTGTCGCAGGCAAAGGGAATATCCGACTCTCTGACTCCATCACACTAGTGTCCGTTCTTCATGTTCCTAATTTATATCTGCAACATCCATTAGCCAGTTAACTAAGAATTCCAAATGTTCTACTAAATTTCTTCTTTGTCATTATGTTTTTCAGGACCTATCATCGGGGAAGACGATTGGTAGTGCTAAGGAGTGTGAGGGACTCTACTACTTTGAGGAAGCTAATGTGAGGGAACAATGTGAAACTGCTATTTGTAATTCTGCATCTGTTTCTAGGGATACTGAAATTTTTTTATGCCATTTTAGGATGGGTTATCCAAATTTTCAATATTTATGACATTTATTTTCTTCCATTTGTTCAAATAAAATGTCTTCTGAATTTCAGTGTGAGACTTGTGAACTTGCAAAACAACAACGTGATTCCTTTCCAAAGTCCACATACAAACCATCCAGACCTTTTACTATGATTCACAGTGATTTATGAGGGCCCTTACGCTCTTTTAATCGTACACACATGAAATAGTTTGTTACTTTTATTGATGATCATACTCGTATTTGTTGGGTCTACTTGTTGAAAGATAAAACTGAAGTCCGTTATATTTTTGTTAGTTTCCACTCCATGATTCAAACACAATTCCAAACTCACATTCAAATTTTACGTACTGATAATGGTACAAAATATTTCAATAATATCTTGGGACATTATCTTCAAGAAAATGAAATTGTTCATCAACGTTCCTGTGTGGATACCTCTCAACAAAATGGGATTGCCGAACGCAAAAATAGGCATATTCTTGAAGTAACTCGAGCGTTGATGTTCACTACAAATATGAAAAAATATTTTTGAGGCGATGCCATTTTAATAGCTATGTATCTCATTAGTCGAATGCCTAGTTGGGTTCTTTCTTTTGCCACTCCTCTCCAGAAATTCGAAGAATGTTTTCCTAACTCTTGGCTCCACTCCAATCTCTCTCTAAAAATTTTTGGGTATACTGTATTTGTACATGTTAATGGTCATAATTGGGATTAAATGGAACCTCGTGCCATTAAGTGCGTTTTTATTGGTTACTCTCCTACTCAGAAAGGCTACAAATGTTATAATCCTGTCACAAAAAAATTGTTTGTTAGCCTTGATATCATGTTCTTTGAAACCACTCATTCAGAAAACCCTCTTTTCAGGGGGAGAAGTGGAGTGAAGATCAATTCTTTGATTTCTTTGTTATTGAATCTGTGTCATATACTGAGTCTCCCATTGCATCATTTCCTAAACTGTCATGTGCAAAAAATCACTTAAACTCAGGGGAAGATGCAGAAAAACAAGGAAATACTTGTTTACTCAAGAAAGCCAAAAAAAAAAAAAAAACAGTGAGAATCCCATACCTGAGGCACCAAGAGAGTTAGAACCGGTGATAGCTCTGAGCAACCATGAGTCCACGCCTAATCCCGATCAGGTAATAGATGGCCATAAGCTTCCGTCTGATAAGTTTGCACCTGATGACATCAATTTACCCATTGCAGTCAGCAAACAAACTAGGTCTTGTACTCTATATCCCTGGTCAAAATACATGTCTTATAAAACTCTGTCTACATAGTATCGTGCTTTTACCTCTAACCTTGATAGGATAAAAATTTCAAAGAATATCCAGGAAGTCCTGGAGATTCCTGAATGGAGGGAAGTAGTCATGGAGGAAATGTAGGCCTTGGAAAAAAATGGAACTTGGGACGTTATGAATTTTCCGAAAGGGAAGAAGCTAGTAGGCTGCAAATGGGTCTTCACAGTGAAATATAAAGCTAATGGGACAATTGAATAGTATAAAGCCTGACTTGTTGCAAAAGACTTTACACAGATCTGTGGCATTGATTACACGAAGACATTTGCACCAGTGGCAAAATTGAATATAGTTCGGGTCCTCCTGTCCTTGGCAGCCAACTTAGATTGGCCACTACAGCAACTCGACATTAAGAATGCATTTTTGAATGGCAAGTTAGAAGAAGAAGTCTGCATAATGATACCACTAGGTTTCAATAAGAAAGGTGAAGAAAACAGAGTATGTAAACTGAAGAAATCCCTGTATGGCCTCAAGCAATCTCCCAGAGCTTGGTTTGATAGATTTGCAAAGGTGATAAAGAACCAAGGATATCGACAAGGACAATCAGATCATACTATGTTCTTCCAACAGTCTAAAAGTGGAAAGAAAGCAATTCTGATTGTGTATGTTGATGATATAATCCTAACTGGAGATGATACAGTGGAGATGGAAAGATTGAAGAAAGTCCTAGCTGCTGAGTTTGAAATTAAATACCTGGGACAAATGCGGTACTTCTTGAGAATGGAAATCGCTAGATCAAAAAAGGGTATCAGTATCTCTCAGCGAAGTATATCCTTGATCTCCTAACAGAAACTGGCATGCTTGGATGCAAACCTAGTGGAACCCCAATTGAAGCAGTAAAGAGGGTTGAAGACTGCGGAATACCAGTTGAAAATGAGAGGTATCAGAGATTGGTTGGTAAACTAATATACCTATCACATACCATACCTGATATTGCATTTGAGGTAAGTGCGGTAAGCCAACACATGCATTCACTGAAAAAGACTCATCTAGGTGCTGTGTACAAATTCCTTAGGTACCTCAAGGGATTTCTGGGCAAAGGACTCTTCTTCAAGAAATGTGAAAGCAAGAAAGTAGAAATTTTCACAGATGCAGATTGGGCAGGATCAGCAGAAGACAGAAGGTCTACCACCGGATATTGCACCTTTGTATGGGGAAATTTGGTGATTTGGAGGAGTAAAAAACAAAATGTAGTGGCTCGAAGTAGTGTTGAAGCCAAATTCAGGGCAGTTGCACAAGGGATATGTGAAGGACTATGGTTACGGAAACTCTTGGAAGAATTATAGATCCCAGTGAAATTCTCTATCAAACTCTACTAGGACAACAAAGCAGCCATCAGTATCTCTCTCAATCCAGTTCAACATGACAGGACTAAGCATGTAGAAGTGGATAGACACTTTATCAAAGAGAAGGTTGAAGAAAGAACCATCTGTATGACTTATGTACCTACCAAGGAACAAACAGCAAACATCTTTACCAAAGGGTTGGCCAGATAGAGCTTTGATGATTTCATCTGCAAGTTGCATATGATCGATATCTATGATCCAACTTAAAGGGAAGTGTAGAACTTCCAAGTATCTTGGAGGAATTTAGGAAGGTATTTATGTAGAGGATTGTATATTATTGAGAGAGATTCTTTTAGGTGATTGTTTCCATATTTAGAATTCCCGAGTGTATTATAAATATTGTGTATTGGCCTTGTACAAATTATTCAAGAAATACACAAATTATTCATTCTGATTTCAATAATAAAGTAGAAGAAGCTCACTTTGGTTTTCTTTTCCTTTTTGATGCAAAATGAAAGATTTCATTATAAAAGAAACAATGTACGTGAAGGAGAATAAAAATCCTCTTAAATAGAAACCCAAAAAAAAAAAGAGACAAAAATCAAACTAATAATTCCTGGCAAGTGACAATACTGCTGAAGATCTGAAGAACACATTCCTTTAAAACAAGAAACTGCAAAAGCCCAAAGAAAAGGCATATATTGCATAGTATTCTAGAGCAATGATGCCGCCATCTTCTTGCTTGTAAAGATAAGCTTGTTCCATTCCAAACAAATACCCCAAAAACCTGGCAAGTGGCAATACTGCTGAAGATCTGAAGAACACATTTCTTTAAAACAAGAAGCTGCAAAAGCCCATAGCAAAGACATATATTGCATACTATTCTAGAGCAATGATACACCAGCTTCTAGCTTGTAAATATAAGCTCGTTCCATTCCAACCAAATACCCCCAAAACCAAAAAAACCCTACCAATCAAATTCCCCACAACAACACAAAAGCCATACGTCCCCACAAATCTGTGGCATCTTTACTTGTACCAAATTCTCCAAAGGAAATAGCCAAAAGATCTTCCTCCGACTCTAAACCAACCCAATTCTCACCAAATAATCTGAACAATGTATTTCATGCACTCCAATTTGTGCTTTGACAGCTCTTCGTTCTTCTTCTAATAAAATCCTATATATTACCCATCAAAAATAAAATAAAATAGAATGAGAAAAGCTCTATTAGCCTTGGAAGCCTATCAAGTGGAGTATTATGGGGCTCAAACTTGAATATAGTTGAGCCCAACCAAGTTGTGGGACTAGTTCAGCTCTAGTGGCTGACAAGCTGGCTTGACTCTCACCCCATCAGAAACAAATTGAGATCTGAACCCACTTCTCTAGCGATCCTGTGGTGGATTAGGAGATGATGAACACACTTGGCATCTTCCTTACACATGTAGCAACTGATCACCACTAAAGCAGCCTCTCTCAAGTAATTTTCCCTAAAGATGGCCTCCCAAATCACCGCCCAAGAAAAGATTGCATGTTTTTAGGGGGGCCCTGCTCAGCATAACTCCACTCCTCTTTTCCATGGGTAAGTATTCTGCTCCTTTTTCTTCAGTAATTGATAAAAGAATTTGACTGAGAAGGCTTTGTTTCTATTTTTGCTCTGCAATTCATCTCATCTGCTTTTTAAGGGTTTAAAGAAGCATCATAAACTTTTGCGAAAAAAATCCTCCACCAGTTGAATTCTAAAATGCTCTGTGAAAAGCTTTACTCCAAACTGTCTGAATACCTGACAAAGTAAGCAAGGCAGCAAGCCAGGCATCTAGCCCTCTTTATCTAGTGTCTCCCAAAAAGCTCCAGATACACCTTTTTGAGAGGTACATTCCTACACCATACATCTAGCCTAAGCCTGATTCTATTCCATTTCGTTATCATAAAGTCCATAGAGTCATAACTTAAGATCTCTGATTTTCCAAATTCATTTACACCTCTCTTGTTGCAAGACCAATTACTCAAAATAGTTGCAATTCACATGAATAAAACTAGTACATAGGACTTATATAGGCTTGCAACGCTTGGAGAATTGGAAAAGTAAATATAGAATCTGAAATAAACCAGAATACTACTTTCCTGAAAACTAGTATCTTATAATCATAAAGATGCTACCCAGTGAAAATAAACAAAAATATCATAGATTTAAAAATGAAAATTTATTTATTCACCTTTTTTTACCATGTTGTACTGTGCCAATCTTCTCGATTGGGGAAAAAAAATCACACAGCCTTGAGTTAAAACGGGCATACACTATACTAATTTAGGAAAGTAGAGCTCACATGAATCTTAGGCTCGTTTTTCTTACCTTCTGCAGCCTCCATCATGGTGACATGAGTATTCCTTGTGTAGTTGTTATATAACTGTATTTTTGAGATATAAGAAAGAGATGTACTTCAAGTTACGTGCATTGGCTCAACACGTTAGAGATGATGACGTATGCACACTTGCGTTCCCCCAATTGGATGCTTGATGTTCTTTTGATGGAGATGAACAACAATGTTTGGAGACTTCGTTACCAATCACACATTGAGTAGCAATCTAATGAATATATTCACATGATCAAATAGCCTCAAGCTCCTCTTCAGTAACAGGTTGCTCCTAGTATCTAGAGTGCTGAACTCCAGTAATTCCAGCAAAGTTCATGTATCCACTGGTTCTGCATACAACCACTTAAATATATATATATATATATATATATATATATATATATATATGTATTTTTAAAAAAACCAACAATTCTAGTCCCAAATTTCTCATCTTTCTCAACCTCCTTGTCATCAATAATGTTGTTGCTGATATGGTTCACCCCTTTACGAGCTATTAATATTGTGGAAAAGCTTGTAGTATTATCGCCTTCTTTCAATCACTACCTGAATGACAGACATCATGTGGAAATCTTGAAATTGTTTTATTGGTCAACCCATTCAGTTGAGACTCAAATCCTCTTCTCTTGCTTATTAGTTCTCAAGTTAAGTGCAATTCTCAGAATGGATTTGATTGTGATCCTGCAGATTTATACAACAGTTGTACAGATCCTTTAAGAACGTCTCTGAATTAAATACCATATCTTGCTTTGATGGCAAATTTTGCTTTGTTACTCCTAAATGAATGTCCATCCTAGAAGTTGGGCCAATTGCAGACCGTATGAGAGCAAGCCAGCTAGAATGATGGTTGTCCATGACAGTGATAAGTGATGTTCCAGCTGGCCCATTTGTCTGCTCGTTTCCTGACCTGCTGTGCAATTAAATTTAAAAATGGATGATCAATTTGAATGCAAGATGTCAAGTCTCCGCATTACCTAAAAGCTTAAGCTTTTATGTAGCAGGCGAACAATTTTTACTTAGCCATTCAATGTTCCCCCTCTTGCGACTGCATCTGCATGTGAAGAGGCAAACAGATGAACTTGAACAAGTGCACGAACACAAGTAGAACTGCACTATGATGGACATAAATGGGGGAAACCACATGTAACGAGACTTGAAACCAAGACCTCATGGAACAATAGCTCTTACCATATTAATTTACCAATTTAACTTTAAAGCTTAAGCTGTTTCAATTTATACTAAGGTAGTGAACCCAATAAATTAATTAAGCTATAGACTCATTGTGGTCTGCCCCTTCCCTGGACCCCCATATGTGGGAGCGTCATGCGCTGGGCTGCCCTTTTTAATTGGGCATGAGACATGGATTTCCTGAATTAGCTGACAAAGTTCACTAAAATCCTCCATGCCATATGTTGTAACTCTAAAAAACTATTCATACATAGCCATAAAAGTTGTGACACTCCAGTTTCTTAATCGTTTGGGGCTTTTTTATATTAATTCAAAAATAATAATTATAATTCTTTGTGCTTTCTTTTAATTTGAATTTTAATAACTTGGAGCAGATTTTGACACTTGGTGAAGCTTAAATTTTTAACAAAATAGTGTAATAGTTCACTTTCTTTTAGCCATGATATTTATAAACTTTCTTTTTTCCAGCCTTGGGATGAAAGGATGCAGAATGCCCAGAGACAAGGAACCCTTGTCTTACTAGAAAATCTTGATCCGTCCTCCACATCATCAGAAGTAGAGGTATGTATATAAAGGATGTGATAGATCGTAAAAGCATTAATTCTATTGTCCAGTTGAATATGCTTTGGGGTATTTGTTTATTTTTAATATTGATTCCATGAGTGCACTGTTCATACTAGTATGCTACTGTTTGATGAAAATTTTGGTTAAACTTGGGAAGTACCCAGATTTATAGTGAGAGTACCCTCTAGACCTTGTTCCAGAATATGTACTAATTAAGCTCTACTCTCTGCATTACTGCAGATGAGAGATAGAATTTCTTGTCGAAAATTCTAATCAATTTTCAATTTGTTCACAAATAACAATTTAGCTTAAGATGTCCAAATTAAAGTATAATTTGAACAAAGTTAACAACAGGGCATTATATACCTGTGATTCCTGAGTGCAGTAGGTCTTGTATCTTCTTGCAGACATTGAATGTCCTTGTGCCTTTATTCCTTCTTTTATTTTATTTTAAAAAAAAAAAAATTTTCATGGAAACACATGGAGTGGACTTCAATATTGTCAGTTGGGCTGTGTATCTTTGCATTTGGTTTGTTTTTGACCTGTTTCCAAGTGGCTGAGCCTATCCTGAACTGAGAACAGAATGAAAACTATAAAAACCAAGTCTTGGTTGAATGGTTGGTTTGGCTATGTTTTGATTTTTAGTATTTTAATCTAATTTTCTAGATAAAATTTTTTAGTACTTTCTTTCCTGGCCCACTCACTGCTGGCCACCAAAAAATACTTTTTTGAAGTGATGTCAACCCAAAGAATTTGGCTAAAACAGACTGGGAAAAGGCCCATTGTGGCTATAGAACCCTGCCTAATTGTTATAGAATCTGCTTATTGCACCAAAATATTTAGTTTAAAATAAATATTAATATTGATTATGATAAATCAAAAATTATGAGTTCTTGCCGAAGAGCCAAATAACAGGAAAAACAGAAAATATGCATGTATTTAATTACAAAAGTGCTGCCTCCTAATCCCTTCCGAGATTGGAAAGTGAGCAATCCTTAAAAAATTGTCTGAAAGGAGCATGTTATATAGATTATTTGAACCATATATTATGCTGAATGGCTTGGTTCGGGATATGCAATTTATATCTTAATCTACTATGGGTAGATATTAGCTGCAAATTATGGATAACCATGCAATTTGGTATAGTATCAAAATCCTTATTTGATCCTTCACTCTTTTTTTCCTTGTCAGGATATTGTTTCATGTGCTTTTAATGAGAAGGTTGTAGCAAGGGTGATAGAACGTACTACATTTTGTAGCCCACACTATGGTATGACATTTTACTATTGCTCTTCCTTCCATCATTCATCAAACTATTTTGTTGACCAATTTATTTCTACAAATAGGCTATGACAACATTTAAATAGCTGGTCTGAGTTATTCTTTCCTTTGCTATCAGGACAAGCCTTTGCTATATTCAGATCAAAGGATAAAGCAGATTTGGCAATTTCAGAGTTAAAAAGGAGGTGCCTGATTCTAACGAGTGGAAGGTAAACTTATTTGCATTTCTAAAGGTCGTTTTCAAATCATATTCCCTTGTGTTGGTCATTCTTGGCATTTAGTGCCTCTGCTATTTTATGTTCATGGTTTCTAAGCACATGAAATACTGGTGTCCAGTTTAATAAATAAGTTGGAATGACCTTGGTAAAATTAACCCAGCAACTATCGAAAGAAATTATCTATAAACTGTCAATTGCCATGTCAAGCATTTAATCAGCAATCTATCTTGTATGTTCAATAATTTTTTAACCATTTTGTTATTTCAATCTTCTCATGATTTATCTTGAAATGACAAGAATAGTAATGCTTGCTTACGTATGTTGGATTATTGAGTTGTCTTAGTCTATGTGCCTTGCTATCAGCATGGAGCCAAAATATCCTATGCTCTTTTAAGGCATTTAGAAGAGTAATTTAACTTCTGCATTTCAAAGAAATTGAGCTCAAAAGCTTTTGTTCTGCTGTAAGAGATCAGTTTACGTTTTATCAGTCCCCAGGTGGCTTGATGTGTTGATGTAGCAAAGAAACAAGTTAACTTGGCTTATGATCAAGCAAACTATTGACGGCATCTCAACAAAATGTTTTGGCACATTACTGATGCACTTATGTCACTTTGTTTGATTGTTAGACCGGTCATTGGTAGCAGAGTAAGCCCTAGGGAGCCAACTAAACCAACTGCATATGCTGGCCATCTCATTATCAACAGATTCAAGCATCTAAAGCAGCGCGAAGAGATGGTTAGTAATAGTCTATACCTTGATTTGGATTTCTTTATTTTTATTTTTTTTTTGGGATCCATTGGAGGCTTGGGCCTAGGGTACACAACAAGAAGTAGCCCATCTTCTATCTTATATTCCTTCCCACTTCTCCATGGTTCCAACCCAGCACTTCAAACATGGAAGTCTGGTGGGCAACTTGATCCCACTTAGGTAAGATGATTGGAGCAATGCTTGCACATTGTTGCTTTATTCATTTTTGCTGCATAAACCAGAATGAAATACATGCATCTGATTATGAAATCTTCTCCATTTTTGTACTTTCTTTTTTAAAGAGAAATGCAGTGTCAACATCACATTATGCGCAGCCCAATACCATTGAATACGAGATGGCTATGGATTGGCGTATTTTGCAAGAAAAGTCAGATATATGGTGGAACAAATTGCATGAGGTGCCCTTGATATAAGATCCATTCTTTTTGTTTATGCTTAGTTACTAACTTCGCGTGTGTGGGCTTCTTTGCAGCAACAAGCTAATGAGATAGAGGTTGTTAGGAGCCAGCGAAAAGATTTAATTTAGCCAGTAGAGTTATACGTTGGAACAAAAACTATATTTTGGTGAGCACGATTGAAAATTATTGAAAAGCCTCAAGGGCTGAGTTGATTCTCCTTTGGCTTTGTGTGTGTGTGTGTGTGTTATGCAGTTGTTTTTTGTTGTACCTTTCTCATGTGTTCTGAAATTCTATGAGTCAAGTAACACCGTTTTCATGCCTCAACAGGAACAGCTTTTTTGCTTTCGTGAAATGTACAAGGTAGTCGTGCAAGGGTTGTCCTCCTTTGGACAGTACACATGGCCTACCCATATTGAGGAAAGTATAGATGTCAGAAAGTAACAAGGAAATTAAATTTCGCTTTTGTTCTTTGTTCTTCGTTGTGTTTGTTTTGTTGGTGTAAATTTTCTTTTCTTTTTTCATTTTGATTTTCATTCATTTGGAATCAGATCATCTTTGGAGCTTCCTTTGGAAGGAAATGCCATTTTCTTTCTTGTACCTGCATCCCAGTTCCTCTTTTCACACTTTACAGTAGATTTCTAATAAAATTTTCCGTTATTTTTAACCAGTGCATGCTTCACATTTTTTTGCGATTGTGCAAGATTCGTCAGCTTGATAATGGGTGTTGGATTTCTCTGGCACACTCCATGGAGCTTTATCGGAGTTTCTCTTGGAAATATTGACAGATAATTCTTGTTAGCACTGAATCCGTCTCCCCAGTTGACTTGGTTTGACTGTAATTCAATAAATTCTTATGTTAGTAAGAGGCTGAAATGATTTGTTTGGTATGTTGGGTGGAATGGAACTGAATTCATCTTTGTTATGAAGGAAAAAAAAAAATAGTTCTAAGCTAATGCTTTCCAATATAGGAATTTTGCAAAATATATAAATTGGTCGGGGAAAAAAGAACTATGGAAA
The DNA here is from genome assembly GCF_029873635.1 of Malania oleifera. Classification (NCBI taxonomy): domain Eukaryota; kingdom Viridiplantae; phylum Streptophyta; class Magnoliopsida; order Santalales; family Ximeniaceae; genus Malania; species Malania oleifera. Next base: position 18,803,505 of record NC_080422.1, read on the forward strand.
GAAAACATATAGGCACTAAGTATGAAATACATAGATCTAAAAGATTCAATTTTTAGGGATTGTGGAAAACCATGCGATTGATGCAATTTATTTAGTTCCTAGATATTTGTAGGAACTCCCAACTATTTGTGAATCACTAATTTGTTAGATTGGCTTGAGACTTCATAGGCGTCTAGGGTTTTGATTTTTTGTTGTATTGTCTTTTGGGGGGCATTTGTTTTGTGGTATTTCTCTAGGTTCTAGAAAATGGAATTTAATTGTTTGTTTGTTTGAATATGTGCCTTTTTTGGTAAAAATCTGTTAAAATTTTGGTGGGGAAAGGAAAGGAAAAGTGTAAAATGAAAAAGAAATTTATTTTTTATTGTATTTTTTGAATATTAAATACTATTAAAAATAAAAATTTGTTCTAATATGGTTAAAAATTAAACAAAGTTAAATGTGAATAGTGTGTAAAATTAAATTTTCGTCATGGATATGATTTTTTATTTTATTTTATTTTTTAAATTTCCTTGATAACCAAATATAAGAAATTAGATTCCTTCCATGTTTTCGTTTCCTTTTCATCATATTTTCTAAGTTTTGAATGGGGTTTAAGTTTTATAGGAATTTTATTTCTAAGGAAATTTTGTGTTTTTTTTTTTTTTTTTTGTCAAATTACGCTCATTATTGTCTTTTGGACTATAGTGTCTTTATAATATAATATGATCATAGTCTATTACTATATTTAAATTAAGGGCAAAAAATACTTACCTTATCTAAGATTTCAAGGGGGAATGTAGAGGTCTTTGGTTGGGTGGACCTTAATATCAAGGAGTTAGAGAATCGAATGATAGACTTGGAGGAGCAGTTACAAAGGGGATATAATCAGGAGGTAGAGACAGACTTCTTAGTTATAAAATGTGAACTGGATTATTGGAAAAAAGGAGAGGAAACCTGTGTTGCTCAGCTTGTGAAGAAGCCATGGTTGGTGGAGGATGATCAAAATTCCAAGTTTTTTTCATGCAATTATTAATCAAAAAAGGAATTCTTCGATGATTAATTCTATGGTCTTAGAGGATGGGATGGTTTTGACGTCCCCGGAGGAGATCCATGAAGGTGCGGTTAAGCATTTTCAAAATTTTCTCTCGAAACAGTCTAATAGGATGAAAATGTGTTCTTAGTCAAAGATCCATAAGAAATGGAGCTGAAGACATGGAGCTGAAGATAGTTCTAAATTTGTTGAAAATGATGTGATCCTAAGAGGGGGTGAATTAGATTTTTTAAACTTTTTAGCTAATTTAAACATTTGCCCATTCACCACTGATCATATCACATTTGAAATTACAACGTGTATATAAAATGATTAAGTTATAAGTATGAACATATACGTGTAGCATATCTCATTTAAATAAAAGTGTGCATGCAAATAATTAGAACTATGAATAAGCAAGTATACACATGAAAATTTAAAGTACAGTAATTAAATGAGATAGAAAGAGAGACACACGATATTTGTTATCAAGATTCGGTCAAACCAGACTACGTACCCGCCTTGGGTATACCCCCCCAAAGATTACATTAACCCTGCTCACTTAAACGGGCAGAGCAGAAGTCGTTACGACCTCTTCTTACGGGGCGAGGTAAACCCCAACTCAATTACAAGGCTAAGCCCAACTTATCTTCCTTACGGGGGCGGTGACTCCCCAGTTCAATTTTCAGGATGAACCCAATTGGTCTCACTTATGAGGTTGAGACTCTCCAGTTTAATTCCGGGTTGAACCAACCAATACAATAAATCATTTTTGTACATATTAAAACGCTTTTAAATATAAGCATGGATGTACACATTAAAAACTCAAATATATGCACTTTCTTATGATATGAAATATGCTCAATAGAGAAATGATGTTTTCTCAAAACAATATTTTGAATCTTTGAGTAATGATGTGTATGATAAAATACTCAAAGATGTGACCCTAATAAAATTTTCTCCCAAAAATTATTTTTCAAAAAATAACAGTAGAACCTAGGGTTTGCTTTTCAAATAGTTTTTGCACAAATAATATATATGAATATATGTAAATAATTAATATGTTTTCCAACAAAGATTTTTGCAAATAAAAATATTTGGAGAATATAGGATAGAAACTCGGAAAACATTTGTGCAATAAATGATTTTTCTCATGAATATTTATCAAAAGAAATAACCCGGAGAAATCAAAGCTATACTCTCAAAAATGATTTTCAAAAATAAATTTTTTGTGAGAGTAAACATGTAAAAATAAATGCCCAAAAATAAATATACTCTCTTTAAGAGTAATTTTGAAATGAAAGAGTGGAAGAGAGTTTGAGAGTTTTGCTTAAAAAATTTTGCCTCAAAAAAGAGATTTTTGCAATAAAAATAGGTTTGGGGAAACTTTGAATAGGAAAATTCAAACTAAATTTGAGAGAAAATTATGACTAATCAAAGTTGTTAATCTGAGCAAATGAAGGGTTATTTATAAACTTTGGCCAAAATATGACCGTTGGGGACACAAAGAGAATTTTGGAAAATATTTAATTAGGTTTAATAAAAATTAACCCCTATTTAATCTCTGTAAAAATTGGTCAACCCGAGAGGTTTAGTTGACCATATTCAAGGTTCGATTGACCACTTTTATAAGTACAGTCGATTGATGTAAATTTGAACTACTGATTTGGTCGACTGTATCAAGGTGATTTCGAACCCTTCGTAGGTTCGATCGACTAAGGTAAAAGGCTGGTTGACCATTTTTGAGGTTCGATTGACCAAGGCTATTTTGAACTATGAGTTCGGTCGACTAAGTTGGTGAAAAAGTGAAATTCTCAAGGGACGGTCGACTAAGGAAGGTTAGTTCAAAATAGAGTCGGTCAACCAAGTAAGTCAAAATTTTGACTCAAGGCTAGTTCGGTCAACCGAACTGCTTTGAACTAAAAGGGTTCGGTCGACTGAGCAAGTCAAACTTTGGTTGACTCGGTCGACCAAGATGATTTGAACTAAAAGGGCTTAGTCGACCGAGACTTCTGAATTAAGCCTAAAAACCCAACGTTGATCGACCTTTGCTCGACTGAATTTTGTTTTTGCCCCAAATATGACCCCTAAATTATTTCTAAACCTTTTATATGATTTTAGTCTTTTATGAAAAGGTTTCTATGAAGCGTGTTGGTCCTTAGGGTTTGTCTATGGTCATTCTAAGCATTTTATCCATATCATGTAGATGCATGCATTATTATAGACTAGAGATATACAAAAACTAAAATGCATATACAAATTAAAGCAGATGTCTTCTTCTTGTTCTTTTGCTCTTCTATTTCTTCATGGAATGCGTCGGACAATTTGTTCTCTAAATCCTTCGAGCTTCCATTTCTCTTTTACCTCATGTGTGTGCTGAATCATAAACTTATTCAAAAACATTAAATACACACATGAGATATGAGTGCTTTGTCAGTATCAACATAGGGATCTGACTCAAAAAGTCAATAAAATTCTATCCCAAAAGATAGTAGTCCTAGACCTGATGGTTTTGGTTCAAGATTTTACAAATCTTGTTGGGATTTTGTTAAAGAGGATTTACTGGAAGTTGCCAAGGAATTTTTTAATGGAGCGCCTCTTCCTAGATTTTTCATGTCTTCGTATTTTGTTCTTATCCCTAAGTGAAGGATCCAAGAAGTTTTGAAAAATTTAGACCAATTACCCTGTATTTTGTCGTGTACAATTTTTTTTTTTTCAAAAATTATTGTAGGTCAATTGACGCGTTGCTTAAATAGAATTATCTCTCCTGAGTAAGGGGCTTTTCTCCTGAGTAGAAATATTTTTGAAAATATTACTCTAGTGTAGGAAATGGTTCACTCAATCAATAGAAAGAGTACATGGGGAAATGTAGTATTAAAAGTGGATATGGCAAAGGCTTACTGTAACGCTTTGGTTTTTTTTTTTTTTTTTAATCAAATACCTCTGATACCATAATTACCATAATTAATATAAGGTCAATCAAGTTAACCCGTACCCAGGGTGGGGTACCAGGGGTACACCTATCCATATTCAGTCTACACAGCAGAAACCATAACACATCTAAGTTCTAGGTACAATACCAGAGTACTACATTCTCCCAAAAATATACAGACCAACTCCCGAAAGTCATCAGACCACCAAAGTCGAAACAAACATATATCCAATCCCAAAATAAAAACATACCCTGATTAATGAAAATCTACTCCTCTTCTATCATGGAGTTCGGTTCGCCTGACGCCCCGAATTTCCTGAAATGTTTAAGATCTATGGGCTAAGACACCTATCAGTAAGTGGGAATAATATATTATTAGTGTGTGGCAATGAGTTTCAGCGTATCTTATCATGTTTATAAAAATATTAATTTAACTGAGGAATCATAGGAATCTGTACTCATATCCACAAACATATATATATATATATATATATATATATATATATATATATATATATATATATGTAACCATACACTTTTGTCGAAAATATAATCATGCTCACTAAATATTTCTATATACAAAGTATCATATTTATCAAAGTACAATCATATGAGTGTATCGCGTCTGTAATGAGGAGACCCATTCATATCATTGTCATGTAATAACCCCACATGGCTGGGTTATGCGACCCGAAGGCGGGACTTAACCTTGGTTGGCCTGCCAGGGTAAGTCAAAATACCTCGATTGTAGTACGATTGACCCACCGTAGCCTGGTCCGGTCCGGAACCATGGACAGTCAACATCTCTCCAAAAGCCCAATCAACTTCCAATACCTACACGCTCCTTGAGCTGTGTGGTTGCACTAATTCAATCTCTAGCAACGGTACCGCCCTCTCATATCATTAATCAATCTGGTTCTCATTTTCATCACTCATTTTACATAAAAATCTATTTTCCTAAAAGATTTCATTTCTCATAAACATGTCCAAGCACATGAGTATTTATGTGTAACACATCTCGTCTGTAACTCATGACGCTTAAGCTCATGAGTTTCCATGTGTATATAACACATCTCGTCTGTAACTCATGGTTGCTCATCATATCTATTAGTATAAAACTATCTGGACTGTGTATATCACATATGATCATATCATGTATGATAAAAACATGTTTGTATAAATCTCATTTCAACATATCTGTCTCAAACATATCAGTATATTACTCATATCATCATATCTGTTTATATGCCCACATAAACCCCATTCCTTCATATAAAATATTCACAAATTTATTTTCAGTAATCAAAATTATTTCTCATGCCACACATATTTCCAATAATATTTAACCATATCATAATTATCCAGTAAAACATTGGATATTTCCAAAACTACCATTTCACATATATATACCTGATAAGTTAGAAAATTCACATATATTATTTTCATATCATACTTTAATTTAATCCTTTAATTTTTAAAAACTTCTGACATAATTTAATTCCCTTACCTGACTTACTGAGAGGCCTTCTAAAATCCTTAATTCCACACCTGCGGCGTTCAAAGTTCAAAACCCTGAAATCACATTTCCCTAGTTCAATCAACTCAACTCCAAAATTACAATTATCTTAATATTTTTCTAGGCTCACACGCTCCCATTAACCGGTTAAATTCTAAAAACGAGGGTTCGATCCACTTTCCATATTCAAATTTAATTTATATCATATTTAAAAATAACAATATGATCAAATCCTCGCTATTTAATCTAATTCCAAAATATTCTCCAAAAATATGATATAATCAAATACTCCAATTGAATAATCACATATTATAATTTAACCTGTTGAATTTCTAAAATAATTGACTTAATTTGTACTCCCCACCTTAGCCTTGGAGTGATACCTAGGATCCTCAAATCAAAAATCTACTCCGACTAACATGATGAGAATCGAACTTAAGATCCTATGGTGGTGTCTGATCATCAATTTGGCTGGAGATTTGAGAGAAATTTAGGAGAGAGAGAGAGAGAGAGAGAGAGAGAGAGAGATTATCTTATCCCAAGAGTGGTGTCTACAATGTTCCTATGACAAATTCACTCTGGTTAAAATGTCGGTGGCGGAGAATGGAACCCAGGAGTATTTTCCATTCTATGATCGACGCACGTTTGACCGAGGAAATCGAGGAGAGAGAGAGAGAGAGAGAGAGAGAGAGAGAGAGAGAATGCAGAGAGCGTGAAGGGGGGGGGTCTCTGTTTCTTACAGATCAAAATTTCCTTTCAAATTACCAACAGGAAGCACCCCCCGATTTTATATATAATAACATTATTTATATTCTTATATATATATATATATACACACACACACACACACAACCATCATATTACTTGATTTAATTAATTCAATTTCATAATGTTTAATTAATTAATTAATTATTAATCTTAATTAATTTTAAATTTTTTTTCCGGGTCACTGCACTTATGATAGGGTTGATTGAGGATTTTTGATTTGGGTCTTGGAAGGTTTTGGTTTCTCTAGTCATGTGTGTAACTTAATATCAGAATGTGTTAAGACCCCATAGTTTTTGATCATGATGAATGGTGCATATAGGGGTTTCGTCAAGTCTCAACCAGGCCTTTGACAAGGCGATCCTCCATACCCTTATTCATTTATTTTAATGAAAGAAATTCTTTCTAAATTATTAAAAAGAAATTTTTAGGAAGGTAGGATTGAAAATTTTTATCTTCCGAGGGGAGCTCCTTTAATCTCTCATCTATAATATGCGGATGACTTGCTTGTTTTTGCTAACAGGGAAAGGAGATCCTTGAAGATGCTGTTGAAGATGTTGGATATGTATGAAAGTTGGTCTGGCCAGTTAATCAATAAGAAGAAATCAACTCTCTTTTTGTCCAACAAGATCAACATTTCCAGAAAAAGGGAGCTATTGTGATTGATGGGTTTTGTGGAAGGAAAATTTCCAAGAATGTACCTTGGGGCTCCTTTGAGTTCTAGTCGCCTTTTTGCTAGATTTCTTAATCCGTTGGTCTCAAAAATTCGAAATAAGGTGGCGACTTAGAAGATGAGGTTGCTGTCTCAAGGAGACCAACTCATGCTTATTCGACATGTTTTATCTTGTGTGGAGACTCATACGCTAGCGGTTTTCTCAATTACTTTGGTGGTGATCAGAAATATTAATTCCACTCTCTCTTCTTTTCTTTGGGGAGAGAGAAATGGTAGGGCGAAAATGAAATGGTGTGCTTGGTCAAAGGTTTGTAAACCCCTAGATAAAGAAGGTGTTGACATTAGGGACCTTAATGATGTTCTAAGATCCTTTAACATGAAGTTTTCTTGGAGATTGATGACGTTAGATAATCTTTGGACCCATTTTTTTGAGGCTAAATATGTTAAATCAGGTCACATGGCTACAATCAATTATACTCCTACGAGCTCTCGTTTTTGGAAGTCAATTTTAAAGATTTTTCCAGAGGTCTATAAGAATGTTTATGTGAAGGTTAGAGAAAGAAAAACTTCTTTTTGATTTGATAAGTGGTTGAGCAATGGTCTTGTTGCGAAGTGTTCTCACATGATCCAACATCCTGAGTTTAAGATTCAAGATTGTTGGGAGTCGGAGAATTGGGATATTGATATGTTGAAATAATTCGTAGGGGTCCCCAAAATGGAGGAGATTTTGTTGTCATCTATAAAGCTCAAATCGGGGCCTGATGTGTTTACTTGGAAGCCTTCCATTGATGGTAAATTTTCAACTGTCTCAGCTTGGGAGGTGATAAGAATTAAAAGGGAGCAATACTCGTGGATGGAGTGGGTTTGGCATAATCTTCTTCCTAAGAAAGTTTCGATGTGTATATGGAAAGTCATGTTCCATTGTCTTCCTGTAGATGAGAGAGTGTGGAAACTGAGAATTGATATGGTCTCATATTGCAACTGCTGCATAGATAAAAAGGAGGAATCCCTCAATCATGTTCTGAGTACGGGTTCCATCGCAAGTATGGTTTGGAAGAGAGTAGCTTCTGGCTTGGAAATTCTAAACTTTGATGATGAACCTTGGAGGGTGAAAATTAGTAGATGGTTTAGATGTTCCAAAAAATCAACCCCAAAAGGTACGATCATCAGTTTGTTACCTTCTATAATTTCTTGGAGACTTTGAATCGAACGTTGTAAAGTCTGTATGGAAGATAAGTACAAGTCGAGGAATGAATTTTGGTTATCGGTGAGGTTTTGGATGACTAAAATTGCAGAAAGCGTGAAGGGTTCTCTACCTTCTATTAATAAGAATTTATTGGACGAGTTTCAAGTGAAAACGATAACTCCGAAGGTTAGAATTCCTTGAAAAGTAGTCTAGGAAAAGCCTCTTGTAGGTTGGTTAAAACTAAATATTGATGGCTCTTGTAGAGGAAATTTGGGTTTTGGTGGTGGTGGTGGTATCATCCGCAACCATTCGGGTAATATTAAGGCTGCTTTCTCTGAAAAATTTGATTCTGGTACCAATAATGGAGCAGAGTTGCAAATTTTTATTAGTGGTGTTCAACTATGTAATGAGTTGGGTTATCAGGATATTTGTATTGAAAGCGACTCGGAGTTAAGGTGGGATGGATCACATCTGGGATTTGCTCTTCCTGGTACTTATGGGACTTTTGGGAATTGTTTGAGAAGGAGTTTCAAGGTGTTCAATTCTTTAGAAAGCACCAATTTAGAGAAGGTAATCATGTGGCGAATTACTTGGCTCGTCAAGGCGAGGGAGGCAACACGAGGAGATATTTTGTAGGTGATGTGTTGTCAAGTAAAATGAGGGTTCTAATTTGTATGGATAAGATGATTATTCCAAACTTTTGTTTTTAATTGGCATCATTTGGTTCTCCTATATTTTTCTTAAGTTTTTTTATTTTGTAGGTATTTATCCTCAGTTTGTAGGTATGTTGATTTTGTTTGTGTTTGTTTTGTTTTGAATAATATGATCTTGTTTAGTTTGTTTTAGTTTGGTTTTTGGCTCGTGTTCTGTTAGGTTTGTTTTCATCTTGTTGCTTGGGATGGTTTTGCTAGTTTTTTTTTTTTTTCCTTGTGGCTTATTTGTAACTATGGTTTTCCTCTGCTATAAGTGAGGGCTATCAATAAATTTGGGTTTTCTAAGATTTCAAAAATCCTAAATACTTCTTCAAAGTTTTCAAAAATTTTAGTGAAGTTCCTTGAAGTTTGTCAAAAATATACAAACTTTTTCTTATATTTGTGAAAAGATAAGTCTTTTTAGTGGAGATTTGTATTTTTTTTTTTAACTAATATGAAGTGAGGTCTATTGTAATTTTGAAACTCTAAGAAAGATGAATGAGATTTTTAAAACCTTAGGTATAGTCGTTGTTTTCTTACCAAATCTTAAATTTTAGTTTTTTTGTCTAAAATTTAAATTAGCATAAATATTAATTATTTTAATTAGAAAAGTATATAAATGATAATTAAATATATTAATCATAAAATTTTAATTCAAGTTTAATTAATTTTTAATTATGAAATAGTTAAAATTTTAACTTGAAAATATTAAAATGGCAATTAAAATATTAATTAACATAAATATTAGTTAATTAGAAATATTAAAAATGTTAATTAAAAATATTAATAAAAAATTTTATTAATTTTTTAATTCAACAATATTTAAAATGTCTATTAGAAGTGTTAAAATTTATGTGAACATTTTAATTGATATTTTAAATTTATTATAAAAATGATATTATTTTTTTTATAAAAATTTAATATAATATTTAATATTTACACACTAAATTACCCTCAATTATATTTATTAATAAGCATTGTAAATTTATAATTGTTAAAAATTTTAGGATATTAATTTAATTAAACACATATTCTTAGTATTTGAATTGAAAAATACAATTGGTCTTCATATATTTTTGTTTGTCAAGGGTATAATGCTGACCTCCCCTAGGTTTGGCAAAAAGACAGGGATCTCTGCTGAGGTTTCAAAAATCTAAAAGACCTCCCTTAAGGTTTCAAGAATTTTGAGAACCTCCCTTGGGATTTGTCAAAAAGACAAACTTCCCTTTCTACTTTGCAAAAATAATAGTCTTTTAAAAAGAGATTTGTATCTTTTTGACAAATCTTAACGAAAGTTTGTGACATTTTTGAAACTTTAATAGAGATCAATGAGATTTTTGAAATTTCAGGAGAGCTTCCTGTCTTTTTACAAAATTACAAGAAAAAATGTCTTTTGCTCATCATCATTTTATTAAAATATCTATTAGGATTCTTATGTTAAGCTCAACTTAACATGGGAATTCTATGTACATTCTTACGAATCCTACAAAGCAAACCAAACAAAAATATTCTTATAAGACAAAGATCATATTCTCAAAAATAAAATTTTCAAAAATTTCATTGTATAAGAATATTTTTTGGGGTAAAAGACACTAACTTCCCTTGATATTTGGCAAAAAGGCAATGACCTTCCTTGATGTTTCAAAATTTCAGAGACCACCCCTAAAATTTCAAGAATTCCAAGGACCTCTCTTGAGGTTTGTTAAAAACACACAAACCTCCCCTTATATTTTGCAAAAAGATAAATTTTTTGAAGGGATGTTTCTATTTTTTTGGCAAACCTCAATAGAGGTTGATGACATTTTTGAAACCTTAAGGGTGGTCAGTGGTATTTTTGAAACCTTGGAGAAGGTTTTTATTTTCTTGACAAACCTTAGGGAAGGTGAGTGTAACTGTATGCCACTTGATGATTTCTAATTCTCTAATCTATTGAAAGAATACCAAAAATAAAATAGATCTCTTTAGTGAAGTGAAAAATTATGGCATTTGGTTTATCTCCTGAAAGAGTTTTATAGAATAAAAGTCACACAGTTAGATTTGATTTAGCAAAGAACTTCAAGGTTAACCAAAGATATTATTCGTTAATGTTCGCTTGGAGTTTGAAAAGTGCTTTAAAAAAAATACAAAAAAAAATCACTTTTTTTATATTTGATTTTAAAAAAAAGTGATAAAGGAAATTGAAAACACACTAAATTAATGAATAAAATTTAATTTTACATATCACTAGTATTTAACTTTTTTTTTCTATTTTCAATTATATTAAAATTAATTTTTATTTGTAACATTATTTGATATAAAGAGAAAATACAAAAGAAAGTGTCTCTTCCTTATTTTCCTTTATTATTTTTAAGTAAAATATTTGATACAAATAAATCCTAATTGTTGACTAAAGATAAACGGACTTCTCTCTCTCTCTCTCTCTCTCTCTCTCTCTCTCCTTAGACAGAAACACCAAGTATAATTGTTGACTAAAGATGAACGGACTCCTCTCTCTCTCTCTCTCTCTCTCTCTCTCTCTCTCTCTCTCTCTCCTTAGATAGTAACACCGAGTATAAGTGTAATGTATTTATGAACTTATATACGTATGTCTTACACACAAGACATTAGAAATCAAATTCATTTATCATAAATCATAATTTGCAATATACCAAGAAAGTAGCAAGCTAGCATCTCATTCTCTGCGTATAACATTGTTTAATATATATTCATTTGTTTGCAAAGTTTGAGATTGAGAATTTTAATTTAAAAGAATAAATTATCATTTAATTCTCGGAGTTTTACTAAATTGCTCAGTACTCTTCAAACCTAAACTTATGATATTTAACTCTCCGAGGTTATCACCAAAAAAAGATTATAATGCCACACCTAAATACAAACAAACAATTATCAATTTTCTTTACTTTGGTCGAGCTTCTCTGTGAATTAGTTGTTTTGCTCCTGCTAGCTCTAGCAAACCAAGAGTCTAACATGTGTGCGAGTCAACGAGTGAGTAAACTTGTAAGGCGTAAGGAAGCTAATTGACGAGATCCCCTTGTGGGTTGCCCCACTGACCGACCTTAATCTTCCTAAAAGGATTCGAGTGTGTGCATGCTTGTTGGGACCCGAAAGATGGTGAACTATGCCTAAACGAGACAAAGTCAGAGGTGACTCTAGTGGAGGCCCGCAGCGATACTGTTTGTCTGACTTGAATATAGGGGCGAAAGACACGGTCCAACTAAGAGGGAAAACCCTACTAATTGTTGAACAAAATGTAATCATGCATTAGTCATGTGGTTTGATGAAAATTATATAAAAATTTGAAAAGGATTATAGAATAAGGGTGGCCCAAGCACTGTGTCGACTCCCAAAAGAAAAGGGCATATTACAATCTTTTTTTGCTAAATATCATTATTTAAGTTTCAATAAGTACTGCACAATATAATAAAAGCTTCTGGTATTAACTTTTTAATTTGCCCATTTTAAACCAGTAAGTCACATTCATTTTAATTTATAATATATACATATTTTATTTCTTTAATTCCGGCAGGGATTTCATTTAAAACCATAAATGAAAGGAAAGGAGGGGAAGAAGAATGCACTCATTTTTTACGCATTATGCAGAGATTCACATTTTCCCAAGCTGAAAAGCAAATCTGAATTAAGTAAAACAGGAACACGACCGTCTTTGTGACAACATAGCAGAAGAAAGCAGCCTCCTCACATACATGGGACTACTTGACTAATTCTACGATTTGGAATACAAAAATAACTGAGACAGGAACTGTTTGTACGAGACCTAATCCTTGGAGGACTTGTTGATGAGAGACTTGTGGATGTGAGGGATTACTCCACCACCGGCAATGGTCCCTTTGATGAGGGTGTCCAGCTCTTCATCTCCCCGGATGGCAAGCTGCAAATGCCTCGGGGTTATACGCTTCACCTTCAGATCCTTGCTGGCATTCCCTGCCAGCTCCAGCACCTCAGCAGTAAGATATTCCAAGATTGCTGCTGTATAAACTGCAGCTGTTGCTCCAACCCTTCCATTCGCAGAAACCCTGGTCTTCAGGAATCGGTGGACACGACCCACCGGGAACTGCAGGAAATATGGATTATGCAACGAATTGGCTGCTCGTACCAATCCATATATAAGGCCAATTCATTTGACATGCTAGAGTTCAACAAATTACTTCATTTTGGAGAAATACCAGAGTTTGTCACGTTTCGATGGGCTTGTATACCAAATCAAATGCATGTGTGGGCACAATACGTTCTCCCAAAGCATTTTATACATGCAATTTGCCATAAAGCGAATGCAGCAGAAAGCATGAAAATGGCAATTCACAAAGGCGGCTCTCTATAACCAGAAATACCAATAAAACTATACATAAAATAGTTTGAACAAGAAGACTCTCATTTACCTGCAGTTCAATAAAACATAAATGGCTCATAAAACTAATAGAATAGGATCTCCCTGTTGCAAAGGTAACATGGCAACCTTTCAAGTGGTGCAACCAAACCATCTCTGGAGGCAAAATTGGCAAAGCGGGTTAACAAGGATTGTCAGCAAATATATTCAGGACCCTTATCCAGAGAGAGAGAATCACGAACGGGTACAAGTTTATCAGTAATCATCGGTAAGGCTTGGACACATTCTGGGGCCAAAAATCTAAAAGATATTATTACTATTATTAAAAAACTAGCTTTTTATGAGCTATGAAAACATCACCCAAGAAGTTCCAAAACCCCAAGCATTTCCTGAACATCCCAATAGACGTTTTCTCCACCCATAGAAGCGATGTTTAGCACTCTAGTGTCCATGTTCACAATCACCAAAGCATTGAAACATTGTGACACCAAACCTTGTCCATCATAATTCTTAACACTAGCATTTGGGCACACACAATGCGATCATAATTTATCTCATTTTTTTCCCAAGATTAATTAATTCTTTATATTTTTATTTATTATTAAATTGTTCTATAACATCAGTAATGTTTAGTCTCTAGTCCACTGTAAATTATTGTAAGTTGACATGCAAATATGGAGTACTTGTTTAGACTTGAAATTTAAAATCTGCAAAGGAATATCTTGATATATTTTTAAAAAAGTAAAGGAAATTGTACCCCTATATGAGGTAAGGCAAGGTTGTGTATCACTTGCCACTTTGTAATTTAAGTTATGTAGACACAAACTTCAAAAGATTCATCTTGACTCAGTAAATAAATTTGGGTATCAAATCAGCATGTGCAAGAGATCTTTGAAGGGTAATTTAGGAAAAAAAATATTAAGCAAAAATAGTTATCACTTGAACTTACATATTGTATCATGTAAGATCTTAGGCAAGGTTTTAGGTATCATTTACAACTTACAGATTCAAGTTATGCTGTGACACAGTTCATATTATTCAAATTGACTAAGTCAATTAATCTTGGGTATCAAGTCAGCTTTGATGAGAGGTTACAATATAGTTTTGGCATGTTGACATGATTTCACTCACAATATATTACAAATAATATTTGCATTTGAAATTTTTTTTTAATATTATACCATAGTCCTCAACAACCAACAATTCCAACATACAGCTTTTAAACATCACTAATTCCTCCACTTTTACTTACAATCTTACTTACCATTCCACTAATTCCCTTAAAAGTTTAGCCTCTTCGGAGGATTTAAGAATTATGAAAAAAAAAATTCTACAAAAATCATTCTTTTTTCCTTTTTATTTGAAAGTCAAGCTACATGTCTGAACACAGAAAATTTTTGACCTAAACCCCTATACATTAGTCAAGGGTTAGATTTGTTCAAGATTTTGTTTAATTTGTTACTCATAATCAAAAGGCAAAGAGGACTCCATTCATTTATTGTAGGACTGCCTTTAATCCATTGCTAGTTGGAAATAGCAGGTTAACCCTCATATGATAATTTAATTTGCTGGGGTCACAATTCAGTATTGTATACAAGTATATAACATGATTTCAAAACACAAACAGGACCATTCAGCTGGACCAGGTTAGATTGGAATCGGTTGCTTGGCCAATTCAGGTTCAGTAATCAACTTGACCAACTCAGTGCAACCTAGCTAAATCGGCCTGACCCAGTCACAAAATCAATGAAGTCATTGAAGGTGTGAAGGCAGCAGAGCTTCAAAGCTGCACCTCCAACACAGAGAAGAGTAGCACAGTGCCACATTTCAGCTTTAGTTAAATAAGGGATACATTCAAATGCTTATGTAGTTTACATTACAAGTGTTTTTATTTTGTAAAACATTAAATTACTGTGCACTTTAAATTTAATATATTTTAAAAATATATATTTATATATGAAGTATTTTTTGGGAGGGGGGACACAATATAAAATAGTTATGTCAAGTGTCATGTTGATGTCACTTGTTTGACCATCAAGTTGACCCACTGATCCGATCAACCCCATAGCCTTACTAGGCAATTTACGGGTTTGGTTTGCCAACAGTTTGGCAAAGTTTAGGGGTCATTTGGTATCATTGTCAAAAATTGTGAAAAAAAAAAAAAATTAAAAACCAAAACCCAGTAACATGTTTGATTAATATTTGTAAAGTTGAAACAAATTAAAAAATTACTTTAAAACATGCTCATTTCCATTTTAAATCAAATAATATTATAAACATATTATTGGAAATTTGAAACAATAAAAGTGCAAAATAATAAAAATTTAAAATGTTATAATTAAAATAAAAATTATTATAATTATTTTACATAATTCTTATATCTTCAAAATTCACCTTACCATAACGATCTTATTGTACCTAACAATTGAAAAATAGTTTTAAAAAAACATTAATTACCTTTTATTATTTATTTTTTTTGAAATTTATGTATATTTTTATTTTAATTATATTTAGATTTGAGCATTTTCTTTTAATTTTAGTTAAAAAGTGAATATAAAATGAATGATTTAATTTCCAAAAAAAACCTGAATATTAAAATTTCAAGCAAAAGGTTGCCAAAAAAGCTAAAAACCGTAAAATCTGGTTTTCAAATTTTTTCCACAAACAGCTGAAAACGTGAAAAAAATTGAAAACCGACAACAAAAACAGAAAAATAGCAACATAACACACATTTTTATAATATGTTTCTTCACTGTACATAAACAAACAGAAAAAAAATTAAAAACCAAAACCCAGTAACATGTTTGATTAATATTTGTAAAGTTGAAACAAATTAAAAAATTACTTTAAAACATGCTCATTTCCATTTTAAATCAAATAATATTATAAACATATTATTGAAAATTTGAAACAATAAAAGTGCAAAATAATAAACAAACAGAAAAAAAAAATAGTAATGATACCAAACAGGTTATTTTGAAGGAAATCAAATAATAATGGGAGGTGTCTTGCTTAATAGAGGATCTGCTGCTCAATAGATTTGTGAAGAACATTGTGATTGCAAATTGCAACCAATGTTGGTTGAGGTCCTAGCTTCTTCCAGTTGATTGGACATGGCATTGGATTAATAGTTAAAACGACTACTTTAAAAGATAATTTATGTTATGGCAAAACCAGCACTCAATTCTCATTAAAGTCTCATTCTTGCTAGCAAACATATTATCCCAAGAACCAACCATCCTGGCTCTTGCATATGTGCACAAGGTGATCATAAAGGTACTAATTAGCCAAGTAATTAAACGAGGATCACACTTAAAGCCCTTATTGTTTCCATTTGATTAGGGTTCAGCCCCATCAAAATCCCCTACCATTGCTTTAGAGTTCAGAAAATATCTTTTTAATCTGAGGAACAATACAGGTTTAACTTTTTTGCTTTCAAAATAAACAAGAGTTCTTCCAACATACCAATCAAAAGACACCCCAAGATACTTTTTTACCAGTTTATAAGTTAATTGCTTCAGAGAGGCCAAATCAGCCTTATACTTTCTTCGACCACCAAATTTACACCAAATGGAACCTAATACAAAATGCTTCTGAATTTATTCCCATTGTCGTTAGTGTAGTTTCAAAATATAAACACACGTCAAACTCACTCTCAAAAACTCAATTCAATCCTCATATAACGATCAACGAACACATAAGATCAATTTTTTTGGCAGTTTACAAATTTACTTTCTTGCTTCAGAAAATCAATGCAATATTCGCTAAAACTCCTAAATTTCCAAACAAACGGCAGCTACTAAAAAAAAAAAGCTCTAAATTGGCATCCTGGTCTAACATAGTTTGAAAACATACGACCACATCAACCTCAACTCTCAAAACCGCTATCAAATCATCATATCCCACTAAAATAAAACAACCTTAAACAAAATGAGAATTCCCCATTAAACAGTTCAGATCTAAGCCATAATAAATCAAGGAAATCAATAACAACAAGATATTCTTACACAGTGAGCGAGAGAGAGAGAGAGAGAGAGAAAGAGAGAGGACCTGGAGGCCGGCACGAGAGGAGCGAGAGACGGGCTTCTTCTTGTCCTTGTCTTTGCCGTTTAGGGCAGAGGACTTTCCCATTATCAGCCCTTTAGCTCCTTTGCCCGACATCTTTCCAAATCCTCAAAGAACTAGGGTTTGCTAGAGGAGGAAGCAGAACAAGCAGAGAGAGCGTCGGGTAGAGAAATGCAGAGAGAAGAAGCTTAAGAAACGAATGACGGGAAAAGGGGGAGGTTCGAAGGACTTTAGAAGAAAGTCGCGAAGCGCCGGGTGTGGCTACATTGATATTACGAAACTACCCCCTGTTCCCGAGAAAATAACGACAACGCCAGTTTTGGTTTTGGAAATGTTAAGGGCTGTTTGGGAAGGTAAAGGGCGGTTTTTTTTTTTTTTTTTTTTTATTTATTATTTTTTGAACCAAAAAAAAAGTTTTTGAGCAAAATAAAATATCAAAATAGGACAATTTTATTATTATTATTATAATGTAAAAGTATGCACAATTGCATTTTTAAAAAACGGTTTTAAAAATGAAAAAGCAAATATGTATCAAGGCGCAGAAATAGGCATAAGTGTGTATATTTTGCCCATATTTTTAATATCTTTAAAGTGAGTAAAATTCTAATGTCGAAAATATAGATTCAAAAAAATATGACAAACTAAAAATGTAACACTATGTCTGGAGAGTCTTGAATTTGGAATTGTATTAAATTTGGATAAGATAATACAAATTTATATTAAAATTTATCTAAGTTCATCAAAACTCAAATTCAAGGTATAAAATTCATGCATCCAAACACAATGTAAAGGTTTTCAGGACCATCAATAAAGTTCAACACGGTTAGTACTTAATGCGATACTAGTCTTGTTAGTATTGAAAATATAGATTCAATAAAATGGCAAAATGAAAAAGAGAAGGTTTTAAGACCACGCGGTTAGCACTTAATGCAATGACCGTCTTATTAATATCGAAAATTTGAATTCAACAAAATTGCAAAATTAAAAAAAATGAAAAGGTTTTCAAAACCAATTAGTTTAAGTTTCACGCGGTTAGCACTTAATGCGCTGACAATTTTATCTTTTAAACGACCAAGCTGACTCAGCTCCCGCTCAATGCACTGACATGCTCCTTTAACTGACCAGGCTAATGCGACCAACACTTAATGCAGTCTTTAACTGGTCGATGCGTAAGCTACCTTTACACTTCCTTTTTTGACAAAAAATTAAATATTAGATTTGGCATTTTTTCAGAAATTTTAAGCCATCATTTTTCTTTGTGTTTTTATTAGTTTATTTGCATAAGAAAATTTGTTCACTATTTTCAAATTTTCCTTTTCAAATGATGCAAAAAACTTATTTGATGGGACAATTTAAAATTAATTTTCAATAAGAATTGTCAAAAATTGGATATTTAAATAAAAAAAAATTATTTTATTTTAAAAAAAATAAAATTATCCCCTTACTAATTTGAAACAACCAAACATGACACTATTTTGAGTGTTCTTTATAATTTGTTAAGAAAAAAGAAACTAATTTTTAACTTTTAAAAGATTCAAATGCATAGCTTGTAAAAGTTCCATAAAAAAGTTAAATATATAAGTCGTTAACACTTATCTTTTGTTTTTTATTGAAAAAAAAATATTTTTTCTTTTTCTTTTTTTTATTGTCTTGAACTCGAAACTAAAACTCAATCACCCCTTTAAAACAATGAGAGTCCCAATGATAAAGTTACAGTCTAAAACTCAAAATTGTGAGGCAATAACAATTGTGATGTTGAGAAGACACAAGCAAAAATATTAATAGTAGAATTATAACACAAAACCTTAAATCATAGCAAAAAAGGAATTGTAAACTTGACACTATAAATGAATCAAATCACTTAGAGTTACTCTATACTCATTCCAAAAAATTCATTTAAATTCGTTCATTAAGATAAGTAAATGAATGTCGAACTTGATTTTAAAACTTTAAAACTATAAATGAGTTAACCTTGACAACTATAAATAAATCAAACTTCATTTCGAGGTTGATTAACCTTTATATAGATAGCTTGCAAGTTTACTTGCTTATAAATTCAAATAGGTTGTTAACATATTCACAAGTTAAAACTCGTTAAGTTTATGAATTTGTTCATACAAAGACTCATATTTTTACTCATATTTTGCCTAATTAAAAGATTATTTGTTTACAAAATTTCTGCGGGAGTCATTTTTAAATTGAAATTATTTTAGATATATTTTTTTAAAAAAGCATGTTCTCTCAAGTTATCACTAATAAAAAATAATTTTATTTATTTATTTAAAATCATTGGAAGATAATAAAACACAAATAAAAATAGTACACACACAACTGCAAATAAATAACTATTTTTTTTCTAAATAATGAGCAATTTTTGGCTTATTGTTTGTTATTAGTGCCTACATATTTGAAAAGATTATATTAGACTTGTTTAGACTCATTTAATAAGTGATTCGAATAAGAACAATATTAAGTTTGGCTCGCTTAGTTGATATGCTTAGGTGGAACTCGATTTTAGAGCTCATTTATTAAATAGTCAAATTTGAAAATGTTAAGAATCTACTTCTGATAATAGAATTCAAAACTTTCAATCTTGAATGCAAACTGTTGCGAAATGTGGCCACATACTGAGTGGAAAGTATACACAAAGGGAAAGCATGAAGAAAATCAAATAGCAGCAGAGGAAATCGTCGATGGAAAGACTCTAATCGTCGATGGTTTGGAGCAATATCTCTGAAAATTTACATTATGTCTGAAATCGTTAGTGCATATTTAAATTTTGAAAGGGGGACGTTAGTATAGTTGGGGTTTGGAGTGAATACCTCCAGGAACTATATTTAAATGTCATGTCAGATGTATTTGTAAAGGATGGTTGAGAGTATGGTTGAGAGGGTTCATGTATTGTTCATATAATTTGGACAAAGAGATAGTGAATCCTTCTCGTTTTCTCCTGTGGATGTAGGCATTGTCGAACCACGTAATTCCTTGTGTTGTTATTGCTTTTATATACTTACTGTGGTTGTGGATTCTTTTGTATATTCATCATTGATTACTGCATTGTGTGTTTGATCCTACATACAAATATATTTCACTTTGCAATTCCATTTTTTTTTTTTTACAACAAATTGGTATCAAAGCATTGTTGTAATGGCCTCTGGATCTTCATCTATGAAATTTGACATTTTCAAGTTTGATGGAAACGAGAATTTCAGTTTGTGGCAGAGAAGGGTGAAAGATCTCTTAGTGCAGCAAAACATGGTGAATGCCTTATACGAAATTCAACCGAGAAGCATGGATGAAGCAACTTGGAATGAATTGGAAGCAAAGGCAGTATCAATCATTCGACTGTGTTTGGCTAATGATGTGTTGTATCACGTCATGGACGAGGATTCTCCGATAGTAGTTTAGCATAAGGTGGAAAGCTGATATTTGTCTAAGTCTTTATCGAACAAACTATTTCTTAAGCAAAGGTTGTATTGGCTTAAGATGGTGGAGGGTTCATATTTGAACCAACATATCAACACATTCAATCAGATTGTGAGTGATTTGACTCGTGTCGATGTGAAGTTCGAGGAGGAAATAAGGTGCTAATCCTATTGAATTCCCTACTAGCGTCTCACACGTATGAGAACTTGGTTATAACTCTTACATTGGGAAAAGATAGCCTGAATTTGGATAAGGTGACAAGTACATTGCTCGATTTTCATCAAAGAAAAATGGTTAGCAATGAAATTTCACATGGTGAAGGGCTTGTGATGAAAAGTAACCAAGAAGGTGGAAGACGTAAGTCCTAGAGCAGATCTCAGTTATAGTCTGGGAAAAAGAAGGACATAAAGTGTTTTAGGTGCGGTAAAATTAGGCATATAAGACCCAAATGTCTCAAGTGGAAGAAAGGGAATGCTGAAAACCAGTTGGGTTTGTCAAAATCTAAAAATGTAGTGGAATGAGACTCAGGAAATAGTGATGGTGATATGCTATGTGTTTTAATTGGTTCGGAGTGCCTCACAGATTATTCTTGAATCCTAGATACTAGATGCTCTTATCACATAACAGCAAATAGAAAATGGTTCAACACCTATAGGTCAGTTAATACTGGTTGTGTTTTCATGGAAAATGATATTTCATGCAAAATAATTGGTATTGGAAATGTCAAAATCAAAATGTATGGTGGTGTTATGAGAACCTTATGTGATGTAAGGCATGTTCTGGATCTAAGGAAGAATGTAATTTCATTGGGCACTTTAGTTTTTAACGAATATAGTTACAAGTCTGAAAGTGGGGAAATGAAAGTATGTGAAGGTGATTTTATAGTGATGAAAGGACAAAAGGTAGCGGGAAATATCTATGCACTGTAGGGTATTACAGTTGTAGATGGAGTTGCAACTGTAGAATCTGAGTCAAATGTTCTGTGGCATATGCGGTCGGGGCATATGGGCGACTACATGTATTCAAATGTTTGAGGATTGGTGAGGATAGCATCACGAGGCAAACATATGTTTTTTGTGGGTTTATCACGAAAGGTCTTGGTTTATCTCATGTGGCACAAGCTTGAAGTGTTTACTAGGTTTAACTTCTGGTTGAGGTGGAGTACTAGACCAAGAGAGAGATCCTTAGGTCAGACATTGGGACTGAGTATGCTAGTTTTGTTCAAAGAGTTTTGTGAGTAGAGCAGGTTACATGCAAGGTTTGCGGGGAACTTCTTGGTGAAGTTAGTGAGTATGACACATTTCTCGTTTAATCGATCGCCAAAGGTATCACTAGATGGGAGAGTTGTAGGTGAATTGTGAGCAAGTTTTTCTGTAGACTACTCGGGTTTGAGTGGATGTCCATAGGTGTATGTTTCTAGTGATGTTGGATCTAGGCCTGGTGTTATGTTCGGATAGTACATCTTTATGAGGTATAAGAAAGATGCGTTCAAACTAGGTGATCATGTAGCAAACAAAGGGGTGATCGGAAACATGACTTCTGGTGAGAAAGCCATGGGGCAACGTACTCAGATAAAGGAAGAGAAACAAATGTTAGAAAATTGCAGCAGCAACAAACATGTAATTTAGGTGGAGTTAGATACTCAGGGTAGAAATACAGGGAGTTCTATTTCGGATCAACAGTATCATAGTATAAATGGGCATATGATGTAGGTGAAGCTACAAACTTAGGGCAGAGATGACATTATTCATATTGCAAGGAGTTTCAGCTTAGGATACCAGTAGAATTACAATGGGCCTGGGTGCACTATTAGACCACCACTCAGGTATAAATTTGGCATTCTAGTGTTTTGTGCATTCATTACTACTAGCAGCAGGGTTCCTACTATTTTTCAAGTTGCAACACACATTAAAGGGAAAAATAGATGGATAAATGTTATGGTGGAGGAAATGGAAGTATTGCA
Organism: Malania oleifera; assembly: GCF_029873635.1. Lineage (NCBI taxonomy): Eukaryota > Viridiplantae > Streptophyta > Magnoliopsida > Santalales > Ximeniaceae > Malania > Malania oleifera. Next base: position 18,826,077 of record NC_080422.1, read on the forward strand.
TAAGAACCAGATGTGGAAGTTGGTGAGGCTTCCAATGAAGAAGAGGGTGATAGGATGCAAGGGAGTGATGTATTCATTGTTTGTGAATAACATGTTATTGACTAGAAAGACTTTGACTGAGGCTAATCAGTTAGGAACTCTGTTGAAAGTTTTTGACACGATTGTTTTGGGTACGACCAAGAAGGGTATTAGTTTGAAGATTCTTATGGACAGAACTACAGGGAGATTAGTATTACCTTAGGGTGGCTTTGTGGATAGGGCTTCGGGGAGATTGATGTTATCTCACGACAAAAAATGAGGTTATTAGTGAAGGATCAAAACCTTCACTATTAATCAAAAAATCGTCACTAATAGTATTAGTGACGGTTTTATAAGTATTAGTGACGATTTTAAAATAGTCGCCATAACTTTCGCTAGTAATATTTATTAGTGACAGATTACTACAAGCGTCACTAATAATAGAGTAGTAGTGAAGGATTATTATCGTCACTAAAACCCTAATACCATCACTATAAATTAATCGGCTCGACTTAAATTTGTCACTAATAGTAGACTAATTGTGACGAATTTGGAAATCGTCACTAAAAGTTGAATATTAGTGAAGGTTTCAAAACCGTCATTAATAGTGGAGTATTAGTGACAAATAAAACCATGTTGTTTGGTATTATGGAGATAACCCAAACTACAGTTCTTCTTCTTCTTCCACTGTCCCTGTCGAGGACCAATCTGAGAACCAAAAGATACTGGCCTCTTCTTCTATTCCTGTACCACCTCATCCCCCTAGAGGTCAACCTTGACTATGATGGCTTTATCCACCAGAATAGAAAACTCTCGAATTTGTAGCATCCCCACAAGCCTGCGGAGGTCCCTCCTCAGAGTCTTCTCATGCTCGTTTAAGATCAAATATGGCATGAAACAAGATAGCTCGATATATCTGGTAGCATATCTTTGCACCGTCAGGGTTCCCTGAGTCAAGCTCGAGAACTCATCAGCCTTCGCATCACGAGTGGAAGCCAGGAAGTATCTCTTGAAAAATACCTCCTTAAAGCGGCTCCAAGTCATACCAGATGGACCAGCTCTCTACTTCTCAAGCAAACTCATAGTTGTCCACCATCTTTCCGCTTCCCCTGCCAGCTGAAAGGTAGAATAGAGAACCTTCTGCTGGTTAGTGCAGTGCAGAACTTCCAATATCTTCTCGATCTTCTACACCCAATTCTCTGCCACTATCAGATCGGATCCTCTTGTAGACGTCGGAGGGTGCATGTGGGTGAACCTCTCTATAGTACAACCCGTAGCAGTAGAAGAATGCTCATATCTCCTAACACTCTGCCTGATCTCCCGCATAACCTGCCTCACCAAACCCCGAGGCACAGAAGGAGACCCATCACTCGCAGTCTCCTCGGAACTACAATCCAAGTTGTTATCCTTGGGTTCCATTTTTAAAATAAGATAGGAATCAGTTAGAATTCCTATACCCTACATAGTTAACACAATCATTGAAAACTAATCATGTCAACTATAACTCTCACAGGTCTAGGTCTGTCCTACCACACCAACACGAAACCATCAATGATTTACTGTGGTTTTACTGAAATCGTCATTCTAGGAAAAATACAAAATACAACCAATGAGTCCCCCTATAATAACAAAACAACCCTCGACCTACTCTACCCATTTCCTACATCCTATACTATGGTATGTAAACAAAGCTACACCTAACCAAGTCTACAAGACCTAACAACCTGGTTTTGCTATAATACCAAAATGTCATGCCCCGAACCCGTGGATGGGTCCTAGGTGTGATTTTAGTAACCTAACATGTCTCTATATCATTTAAACATACATGATATTATACTGAATGAGGGTTTGACCCCGTGGGGTACACATAAACCCTATACACAATTACATACATGTCCATACACATTGAATACACAGTGAAAATGTTCTTTCTATACATACATCATACCATACCAGAGTCTATACATAAATGGAATATACGTTCCCAAAATACAATACATACTCTGAGTGTCCACAAAAACCCAATACTAACAACCCAATTACAAAACCCGTACCTACACAGATACTAAACGTAGCTAACCGACACCCACGCTTCCGGACGCTAGGATGCTAGTTTCGGCTACCCGAAGGACCTGAAAAATATTTATATATTCAGGATGAGACACCTCTCAGTAAGGAAAAAAGCAAGTTATATCAGTGTGTGGCATACAAGTGTTGTTTCAGCATAAAACATAACATGATACAGTTCTAGTATTTTCACAATTCAATTCCAGTACATACAATACCAAATATATGGTCAATGTTGTCACACTCAAGCACACGATACCCTACGATAACCGAAGCCTCACAACAATACCATTGCCAGTACGGTGTCTACTCACACCCATCGGTGACCAACCGAAACAAACTGGTGATATTTCACAACCTCAGATATAGAGCCAGACACTCTTGCCCACGATAATTAGCCGAGACATGGCGTCAGCGTACAGTAATTAGCCGCCCTTAGCCTATTCAGCGTATGGTAATTAGCCCCCCCTAGCTGATTTAAAAAAGTTGGAACAATTTTGGAACTCATGTCCTTATACTCATCAGCATATGGTAATTAGTCACCCGTAGTTGTTTTACAAAATCTAGAACATTTTACATACAACAGTTCATTCCATACTTATTTGAGCATACACAAATTGTTTCGTTTTTAGTTCGAGAAATATAGTTTAATACAAATACAGGTATGATCATCTCAATACTACAGTTCTTAAGTATCAGTTCATTGGAGATGAAGTTCAAAAATAAAATAATAAAACAATATGTTACAATAAGAGGTATATAGCAAGTATTTCATTTCAAGCATGCAAGATTCAATAAAGGATTTTCACTCATCCTTTCAAAAACATTTTTAGTAAAATCATTTCTAATTTCATTTTTGAGAAAGGTTTAATAAAATTTTGGCAAAATGCTGACTGTAATTTGAACAATTTCCCAAATAAATTTGACCTGAAAAAGATATATATATATATATATATATATATATATATATATTGTAAGAACCCTACCCAAGATAAGTGTATTACATAAATGAGGAAAAGAGAAGGAAAGTTAAAAGGCAAAAATCTACAGGGCTCGTTGACGAGGCATCTTTGCTCGTCGACGAGGAGATGCCGAGAGATTTTGAGAAATCCTGAAATCTCAGGCTCATCGACGAGGCCACCTTGACATCGACGAACTTCCTTTTGTGGCTCATTGACGAGGCTAGCAGGGTCAAAGGCTTATAAATATCTTTTTCACTTGCTTAATGGTTAAGCAATCTAAAACTCTTTCTCGCTTTCTTTCTCTCTCTCTCTCTCTCTAGAACTCGAATCCTCTCTTTTTTTCTCTCTCTCTAGGATTTCAAGTCGTCAGTTTCTGGAATCTATGATTCGACGTTACCACATGGATCAGGAGGAGAATCTTTACGTTTATAGCAGATTAGAAATTCATTTCGACGATTTTCGGGTTTCGACCCAAAATCGAGGTAAGGATTTGATTTCAGTTTCGTTTCGGTATATATGTAGTAGTAAGAATTGTAGTGAAGTATAGTTCTTGGATGTTTAGGTTTGGGGACTCAGTTTGTAGTTTTGGAGCCGTAGAGTTCATATTTTGGTATTCAGGAAAAGGTAAGGGGATTCTATTTATATAAGTTATTTTTGAAATCGGGATCGGTAAACCTATAGTTTACGATCGTTTGTATGTTTTGGCTACTTATTTGGGAAAATCTATGGCGTGAAAATGTGGGATTTTTAGGTTACAATTTTTGGGGAAATTGGGGGTTTCACGTATCATGAAATCGAAGAGCGTGCAGGATGTTTAGAGTTTCCTAGGATTAGATGGGTATTACTGGCAGTTCGTGGAGGGATTCTCTAGGTTATTTGGCCCTCTGACATGGTTGACAAGGAAGGGTGTGACTTTTGATTGGAATGACAAGTGCGAGCAGAGTTTTTAGGAGTTGAAACACCAACTGGTCACTCCTCCTGTTTTAACCATCCCATCTAGGGATGGTGGTTTTGTGATTTACAGTGACGCATTGCTAAAGGGGTTGGGATGTGTGCTGATGTAACAGGGGATGGTAATTGCTTATGCTTCTCAGCAACTCAAGGAGTACAAGAAGAATTACCCCACGCACGATCTGGAGTTGGCGGTAGTGGTATATGCGTTGAAGATCTGGAGACACTACTTGTACTATGAACATTGTGAGATCTTCACAGATCACAAGAGCCTCAAATACTTTTTCACACAGAAGGAATTGAACATGAGAAGGTGGTTATAACTAATCAAGGACTATGATTGCACGATTAGCTATCACTTGGGGAATGCTAACGTGGTAGCTGATGCGTTAATTTGGAAGTCAGAGCACATGTCAGTATCTGTAGTGGTAGGTTAGCATCATATCAAACTAGATCTAAAGAGTCTTGGTATGGAGTTGGTGGATGGTAATCATCAAGCTTTCATTGCTAGCTTGGTGACCCAGCCGACATTATTTGAGAGGATTAAAGTCGCGCAGGCTAATGATGCAGAGTTAGTTGAGGCAGTAGAGAAAGTGCAATAAGGGTTGGCTGTAGATTTTAACATCTTTAAGGGAGGTGTGCTGAGTGTGGGACTAGATTGTGTGTTCCGAACGATGAGGGGAAAAGGAGGATGATCCTGGAGGAGGTGCAACGTTCTTTGTATATGGTACATCTAGGTAGTATGAAGATGTATCGGGATTTGCGCGAGTCCTTCTGGTGGAGTGGCATAAAGAGGGAGATTGCTTGGTTTGTGAAACAATGTCTGACGTGTCAGTAGATAAAGATTGAACATTAGAGGTCGGTAGGGCCGTTGCAACCATTGAGTGTTCCAGAGTGGAAATGGGAGCATATTTCCATGGACTTTGTCATCAGGTTACCACTAGCACTACATGGGCAGAATGCCATGTGGATAATTGTGGACAGGTTAACTAAATTTACTCACTTTGTACAAATGAAGGTTAGCTACTCTTTGAGTAGGGTAGCAGATTTGTACATGTAGGAGATAATCAGAATGCATGGGGTAATAGTGTCCATTGTTTCAGATCGAGACTCGAGATTCACTTATTGATTCTAGAAGAGCTTACAGGATGCACTGGGGATGAAGCTTACTTTCAGTACATCGTTGTACCCCCAGAATGATGGATAGTCAGAGAGGATGATAAATATTTTGGAGGATATGTTACGGGCTTGTGTATTAGACTTTGGTGGTAGTTGGATCCAGTTTCTACCATTAGTGGAGTTTGCCTATAACAACAGCTTTCAGTCTAGTATCAGGATGACACCGTTCGAGCCATTGTATGATTAGAGGTGTCGGTCTCCTCTGTATTAGGATGAGTTCGGTGAACAATAGATATTGGGTCTCGAACTCGTACAACAAGCATCTGAGAAGGTCATATTGATTAGGGATATGATTAAATTAGCTCAAAGTCGGCAGAAGAGTTACACGGATGTTCACTATCGTGACTTGGAATTCGAGGTTAGGGGTAAGATATTTCTGAGGATCGCTCCGATAAAAAGAGTGATGAGGTTTGGGAAGAAGGGCAAGCTGAGCTTGAGGTATATCAAACCATTCAAAGTACTGGAACGAGTGGGTCTGGTGGCCTATAGGATTGCACTACCCCTAGAGCTCTCAAGGATCCATGATGTGTTCCATGTATCCATGTTGAGGAGGTACATGTCAGATCCATCGCATGTGATTAGTTACGAATCTTTAGAGATTGGGGATGCTTTGGCATATAAGGAGATACCCATTCAGATTATGGATTGTAAAGTTCAGAAGTGCGTACCAAGGAGATACCGTTAGTGAAGGTATTGTGGAGAAATCATGCGATTGAGGAAGCTTTTTGGGAGTTAGAGACGGAAATACACCAGAAACATCCACAGTTGTTCTGAGTAGTAGCTTGGTAACATGATCGGTATGGGTATATATGTATGTATGTAATATTCTGCTATTGTAGTAACGTTATATGGTTAGTCTCAGGGAGATTTTTGTAATATTGTGAGCTCCTGATACAGTGTATGTATGTAACCATGGTATTCCTTTGCCATAAGTGAGGGTGTGTATGTATTTGGGACGGGGCTGCTATGTGGGTGACCACCGATTCTTTCTAAAGTCGAGTATACGTTTGGATTAGTAGTTGAGTTGGTAAAAGAGAGATTACAAATTTCAAGGATGAGATTTTTGTATGGAGGGGAGGTTGTAAGACCCCGACTCGAGATAAGTGTATTAAATAAATAAGGAAAAGAGAAGGAAAGTTAAAAGGAAAAAATCTGTAGGGGTTGTCAACAAGGCGTCTTTGCTCATTGACGAAGCCTCTTGTTTAGCTCTACGACGAGATTCAGTAGCTTGTCGACGAGGAGATGCCGAGAGATTTTGGAAAATCCTGAAATCTTAGGCTCGTCGACGAGGCCACCTTGATGTCGATGAACTTCCTTTTGCGGCTCGTTGACAAGGACGCTGTCTCGTCAATAAGGCTGGCTGGGTTAAAGGCTTATAAATATATTTTTCACTTGCTTAATGGTTAAGAAAGCTAAATCTCTCTCTATATTTATCTCTCTCTCTCTCTCTCTAGGATTTCAAGTCGTCAGTTGCAGAATCTCCGATCCGATGTTACCACGTGGATCAGGAGAAGAATCTTTACGTTTATAGTAGATCAGAAATTCGTTTCAAGGATTTTCGAGTTTTGACCCAAAACCAAGGTAAGGGTATGATTTCAGTTTTGTTTCGATATATATGTAGTAGTAAGAATTGTAGTGAAGCACAGTTTTTAGATGTTTAGGTTTTGGGGACTCGGTTCGTAGTTTTGGATCCGTAGAGTTCGTATTTTGGTATTCGGAAAAAGGGTAAGGGGATTCTATTTATATCAGCTATTTTTGAAATTGGAACCAATAAACCTATAGTTTATGATTGTATGTATGTTTTGGCTACTTATTTGGGAAAATCTATTGGGTGAAAATGCAGGATTTTCGGGTTATAGTTTTTGGGAAAATTGGGGGTTTCAGGTATCATCTCTACTTTGGTTGGAAAATCATATATTGTATAAAACTGTAGTATTGAGATGACCGTACTTATATTTGTATTAAACTGTATTTCTCGAACTGAAAACAATATGATTTGTGTATGCTCAAATAAGTGTGGAATGAACTGATGTACGTAAAATGTTCCAAGTTTTGTAAAACAACTAGGGGCGGCTAATTACCATACGTTGATGAGTATAGGGACATGAGTTCCAATTTTTTTTTTTTACTTTTGTAAATTAGCTGGGGGCGGCTAATTACCATACGTTAAATCAGCAAGGGGCAGCTAATTACCGTACGCTGACGCCATGTCTCGGCTAATTACCATGGGCGAGAGTGTCTGACTCTATATCTGAGGGTGTGAAAATCACCAGTTTGTTCCGACTGGTCACTGATGGGTGTGAGTGGACACCGTACTGGCAATGGTATCGCTGTGAGGCTTCAGTTATCTCAGGGTATTGTGTGCTTGAGTGTGACGACATTGACCATATATTTGGTATCATATGTACTGGAACTGAATTGTAAAAATACTAGAACTATATCGTGTTATGTTTTATGTTGAAATAACACTTGTATGCCACACACTGATATAACCTGCTTTCTTCCTTACTGAGAGGTGTCTCACCCCGAATATACAAATGTTTTTCAGGTCCTTTGGGTAGCCGAAACTAGCATCCTAGCGTCTGGAAGCATGGGTGTCTGTTAGCTACGTTTAGTACTTGTGTATGTATGGGTTTTGTAACCCGATTGTCAGTATTGGGTTTTTGTAGACACTCGAAGTATGTATTGTATTTTGGGAACGTATATTCCAATTATTTATAGACTCTGGTATATTATGATATATGTATAGAAAGAACATTTTTGTTCCGTATTTGATGTGTATGGACATGTATGTAATTGTGTATAAGGTTTACGTGTACCCCACGGGGTCAGACCCTCATTTAGTATAGTATTATGTATGTTTAAATGGTATAGAGACAACTTAGGTTACTAAAATCACACCTGGGACCCATCCGTGGGTTCGGGGCATGACATATATATATATATATAGAAAGGCATGCGAGAATCCTAGATTCACTACCAGCATGCAATATACAAATCTGCATCAGCCGTGTAGATGACATTTATAGTACTAGTATCAACTCAATCCAGTATATTCATGGGATATTCAATGAGCACACAATAGTTCTGACTAGCATGCAATATAATAAGTTCTTAAGCATCAGTTCATTAGAGATGAATTTCAAAAATAAACAATAAACAATATGTTAGAATAAGAGGTATATAGCAAGTATTTCATTATAAGCATGCAACATTCTATAAAGGATTTTCACTCATCCTTTCAAAACCATTTTTAGCAAAATCATTTCTGATTTCATTTTTGAGAAATGTTTAAAAAAATTTCGGCAGCATGCCGACTGTAATTTGAACAAATTTTCAAAAAAATTTGATCTGAAAAGAAGTTTTATATATATAGTTGTGACTAGCATGCAATATAATAAGCTCTTAAGCATCAGTTCATTAGAGAGGAAGTTCAAAAATAAAATAATAAAACAATATGTTAGAATAAGAGGTATATAACAAGTATTTCATTTCAAGCATGCAACATTCAATAAAGGATTTTCACTCATCCTTTCAAAAACATTTTTTAGCAAAATCATTCACTCATCCTTTCAATAATTTTTAGTATCATCTTTAATAATTTCTTTGGCTTGCTATACGCTATGACATATTTCGCTCTTCGTTTGTTAAGATTAAGGAAATGACCTCATATATAACTATTAGAACCAAATTCATAACAATGAGAGATTCAAACCCTAAACTAGCGTGCCATGAATTTTATTTTATTTTGTTTTAGTGAACTCGATTTTCGATAAAATCTCAATCTCAAAAATAAAGAAGGCTTAAATTCATAGATTACAACAGTCAACAAAGATCCCAACATAAATTCCTTATTGTTCCTCATATGAAAATTCCATTTAAAGATTTGTGGTTTTCGCTCAATTGACAAACAATCCATATGATGACTATAATTAACTAGATAAGAAATCCTATTAAAGAAAAAGCAATTGTTGCAATGAGGATGAGGGTCAAACATTAAAAAGGTTGTAATGACCTGCCTAATTTATCATATAATTTTTTTCCACATAATAATAATAACCTGGTAAACCATAACCCACCTGAACCCAAGGGTGCCAGGGGTAACTTGAAATTCATCACCATTACCTAAGCAGCAAGAAACATGAAATTATATACAATCAAAATACCATTCAACCCAATACTACAACCGTCATATAAATATACACATCTCAAAAATATCCAAAATAGTCCCAGGGTCACCACCCAAAATTCCGTCTGACCCTAGCAAGTACTTACCCTTTAGGTAAGGTAAGACTATCAAACACTAGCGCTGCGGAGCTTTATCCGCTCTTCTATCTGGGGTCCCTAAAATGTTCATATAATTTGAGGTGAGACACCTTTTAGTAAGGGAAAATAAACTAATACCAGTGTGTGGCAACATGAGTATTTCCGTGTTATTCATATAATCGTACATAAACATACTTGGTACAATTATCTATGTCATATCTGGGAAAAACATGTATATAATCATATCATGGTGGAACATACTGAATTTCCACAAACATATCTCATCTCATATAATAATAATAATAATAATAATAATAATAATAGAAAACATCCTGCAAGGTTAGCTGGCTGGTGTCATGTCTTACCCCCACATGACTGGGTTATGCGGCCCGAAGGCGGGATCCGACAATGGCTGATCGACCACTGCTGAATCAAAAGTTAAAGTCTATAAGTACGGTGGGTCTGCCTCTACTGGTCCGTACACTAGCGGCGCCAACACTATAATAAACCACATCAACTGCCATTCTCCCGCTGCCCCGTACAGCTAGCGGTAGCACTAACATATCATGATCGTGATCATATAGCTACGGTACCGTGCTCGTGCAAGCCTAAACCAAGCCAACTAGGTTCTGATAACATATAACATATTTTCAAATTGTGATACATGGCTATTTCATAATAATAATTATCAAGTTAATATCATCATATCATTTCATAACAAAATATGAAAATCTTCGGCCCTTACGCCGGCATTTCGTATTTTATCAATCACGGCCCGTACGCCATATTACATACCAAATAAAATTCTCGGCCAGTACACCGTCATATCATATAGAAGGCTTGGCCCGTACACCAGCATATCATATAAAAAAACTCTTAGCCCGTACGCCGGTATATCATAATAAAACCCTCGGTGCATACGCCGATATATCATAAAAAAACACTTGGCTTGTACGCCGGTATATCATAGTAAAACTTTGTATCATTTTAACATTTTCCCAAAAAACAGTAAATCATAATGAATTCTACTCATACCACATAAAATGGGTATTACACATATTTAAAACATATAATCATTTACAGCAGTATTTTCCCAAACATAATGCTAATATATATTTATTTTCCTGAAATTAAATGTTGTAAGATTATACATATATTTTCATGAAAACAACTAACTTAATTTATCCCCTTACCTGATTCTTGAAAAGCCCCTAAAATTTACCAGTCCTGCACCCGCAAGGTTCCCCGTTCAACACCTTAAAATCAACATCTCCTAGAACAAAACTTTAGTATTTTCTTGACTACTACAACTTTTACAATTACAGGAAAGTCAAATACTAAATAAAATGCCTTACCCTAAACTTGAAATGGAGTCCAAGCTAGCCCCACCGACGATCCACTCCAGTAAACTTGAAGAGAACTTCCTCAAGAGTGTCGTGGCAGCTTTAGATCATTGATCTGGTGAAGAACGAACCTAGAAACTTAGAGAGAAGGGTGGGAAACCGAAGAGGATAGAGAAAGCAAGTTTTGTGCGTGAATTTTCAGCTAAAAAAAAAATGAAGTTTAGGCTATTTTTACACTGGCCTTCGTCGACAAGCCACGTCTCTTCGTTGACGAGGTCAAGAAGTAAATTCGTCGACGAATACTTACCCTCGTCGACGAAATTCAGAACTGAGATATATCCTCTCAGTATTTTCTCATCGACGAGACAGGACCCTGTCGACGAGCCCCTCATGTGTGCTCATCGATGAATCTCTTGTGTTCGTCAACGAGACCCTGTTTAAATATTAAAATAAAATTTCCTTTCCCCCCTTCTTTCATTATTTAAATACCATAATTTCTCCGAGTCATTACATTCTCCTCTCCTTATAAAATTTCGTCCTCGAAATTTGATATTCATATGATTCATCATCCTTTAAAGGCAAAACAATCTACTTATTTTATTACTTACCCTCACTTATGGCGAAAGAATACCGTGGTTACATTCCAAGTCCTGGGAGATTACATATATAAAATAAAAATTCCCCCAAAACAAAAAGACTACTTACTAACTAAACTATTACATGTACCTGCAAAAGAAATACTCTATAATCACTTACACCTCCCTAGTTATGACTGAACTCCAAGGAACAATTGCGGGTATTTCTGCCTTATCTATTCCTCAAATTCCCAAGAAGTTTCTTCTATTGCGTGATTTCTCCACAAAACTTTTACCTGAGGAATCTTCTTATTACGTAATTCCTGCTCCTTCCTGTCCAAAATATGTACTGGTACCTCCTCATAAACTAGTAAATTACTGAACTCTAATTCACTATAGCTGATTACATGAAAAGGATCTAGAATGTATTTCCTCAACATGGAAACATGGAATACGTCGTGTATCTTGGACAATACAGGTGGTAAAACTAACCTGTAGGCAACTGGCCCCACTTTCTCTAGAACCTCAAATGGGCCTATGAACCTAGGGCTAAGTTTTCCTTTCCTCCAGAATCTCATAACCCCTTTTAACGAAAGTATCTTCAAAAACACATGGTCACTGATATGAAACTCTAACTTCCTAAGGCGGTTATCGGCGTAACTCTTCTATAGGCTTTGAGCTACACCGATTCTATCTCTAATGAGTTGAACCTTATCATACTCTTGCTGCACTAACTCTGGCCCCACAAATCGCCGCTCACCCACTTCATCCCAAAATAAAGGAGAATGACATCTCCTATAATAGAGTGCCTTAAATGGTGTCATGCCAATACTGGTATGATAACTATTATTATACGCAAACTCCACTAGTGGCAAAAACTGGGTCCAACTACCCCCAAAATCTAGCACACATGCTCAAAGCATATCTTTTAATATCTGTATCGTCCTCTCAGTCTGCCTGTATGACTAAGGATGGAATGTCTTGCTAAAAGATAACTGAGACCCTAGAGCTTCTTGCAAGCTTCTCCAAAATCGTGACGTGAAACATGGGTCTCGATCTGACACTATAGACATTGGAATTTCATGAGAATGGACTATCTCTTGAATATAAATCTCTCCCAAACGGTTAAGGGAGTAACTAATCTTGATAGGAAGAAAATGGGCAGTCTTAGTCAAACAGTCTACAATCACCCAAATAGCATTCTAACCATGCAACGCTGACGGCAGTCCTGATACAAAACCATAGATATATGATCCCATTTCCACTTTGGAATAGAAAGTGGCTACAACTAGCCCGCCGACCTTTGGTGCTCAGATTTTATCTGCTAGCACGTCAAACATTGTTCCACATACTCTCAATTTCTTTCTTTATACCACTCCACCAATAAGACTCTCTTAAATCCCTACACATCTTCGTACTTCCGGGATGAACTATATACAAAGATCTGTGAGCCTCCTTTAAGATAGTCTTCCTGATATCAACATCGATAGGAACACATAATCTGGAACGGAACCACAAAGTTCCGTCATCTGTAATATAGATCTCCTTTTCCTAACCATTCTGCACTCTAACTAATACCTCTGCTAATTTTGGATTGTCTTTCTGAGCAGCTTTAATCTTTTCCTGCAGAGTAGGCTGCACCATTAGATTGGCAATACATACTTGAGGATCACTCTCAACCAACTCTATGTTGAGTCTCTCCAGATCCATCATAATCGGATACTGAATCTTCATAGCTGCCAACGCTGGTCCCACAAACTTCCTACTCAATGCATCAGCTACCACGTTTGCTTTCCCTGGGTGGTAATTGATGGTACAATCGAAATCTTTAATAAGCTCCAACCACCTTCTCTACCTCATGTTTAGTTCCTTCTAGGTGAAAAAGTTCTTTAAACTCTTATGGTCAGAGAAAATTTCACATCGCTCGCCGTATAGGTAATGCCTCCAAATCTTCAATGCAAGTACCACTGCAACCAATTCAAGATCGTGGGTAGGGTAGTTCTTTTCATATTCTTTCAACTTCCTTGAAGCATACACTACCACTTTACCATGCTACATCAGTACACAACCAAGTCCCTTCAAGGACGCATCACTGTAGATAACATATCCCTCACCCCCCCTTGACTGGATGATTAATACTGGTGCCGTGACAAGCCTCTGCTTTAATTCTTGAAAACTCCGCTCACAGCTGTCGTCCCATTCAAATCTGGTGTTCTTCTTGGTCAATCGTGTCAGAGGTCCCGATAGCACTGAGAATCCCTCAACGAAACGACGGTAATACCCAGCTAACCCTAAGAAACTTCTTATCGCTAGGACGTTCCTTGGTCTAACCCAATTTACTACCGCATCAATCTTACTAGGATCCACAGAAATTTCGTCCCTTGATATGACGTGCCCCAAAAACATAACCTTCTCGAATCAGAATTCACATTTTCTGAACTTGGAATATAACTTCTTTTCCCTGAGCGTTTGTAAAACCTGCCTCAAATGCGTCTCGTGCTCCTTATAATTCCTCGAATAGACCAGTACATCATCAATAAAAACAACAACAAATTGGTCCAAGTATTGGTGGAAGACTCTATTCATCAAGTCCTTAAATACTGTAGGAGCATTCGTCAAACCAAATGGCATAACAAGAAATTCATAATGCCCATATTTGGTTCTGAAGGTCGTCTTCGATACATCTTCTACTTCCACTTTCACCTGATGATAGCTTGATCTGAGGTCAATCTTAGAGTACACTCGTGTACCCTGGAGTTGGTCAAATAAATCATCCATATGAGGTAGAGGATACTTGTTCTTGATTGTCACTTTATTAATATCCCTATAATCTATACACATCCTCATAGTCCCGTCTTTCTTCTTCATAAATAGAACTGGAACTCCTCATAGAGATACACTAGGTCGTATAAAATCCTTATCAAGCAAATCTTGCAACTAATTCTTTAATTCTGCTAAATCTGCTAGCGCCTTTTGGTAAGGTGCTCTAGAGATCGGCGCTGTATTTGGAAGTAGATCAATAGCAAAATCTATCTCCCGATCAGGTGGCAAGCCTAGTAACTCATCTGGAAAAACATCCGTAAACTCCTTTACTACTAGCGTACTAGTGAGCTTCACTTCATTCCCTACCATTTCTTTCACAAATGCCACAAATCCCTGACAACCACTTAGGAGCAATCTCCTCGCTTGAATAGCTGAAACTAACTGGGGCAAAGATTGCACTCGCGATCCTATAAACTTGAATTCTGGTTTTCCCAAACGTCTGAATATTACTTCCTTTAAACGACAATCTATGCTGGCGTAATTGGTTGCCAACCAGTCCATACCGAATATTACATCGAACCCATGCATGTCTAGCACTATCAAATCGGCAGACAAAATTTCTCCTTAAATATTCATTAGAAAACCCCAGAATACCCCTACTACACCTCACTGCTGACCCGGTCGATGTAGTCACTAATAATTCAATATCTAACAGCTATGTTTCTGCCCTACACAATTTAATACACCCCATGGACACGAAAGAATGTGTGGCTTATGAATCAAACAATACAATAACTTTAAAAGAAAGCATGCTAGTCATACCTGTCACCACGTCGCCGGCTATCTCAGCATCACCCGACATTAGAGCAAAAACTCTAGCTAGAGCCATATTCCTCTACTGGACTCCACGTGGTGCCTGATAGACTCCCTGGTACGGTCTAGGAGCAGAAGTGGCATCTGGTGGTGTAGGGCAATCTCGCACCAGATGTCCCTGTTTACCGTAGCTATAGCAAACATCTCTCCCTACTCGACACTCTTCCCAGTGTCTCCTCCCACAAGTCTAATAGACAAGAGGATTCTACACTGTTTGAACCTTACGATCCCCAATCTCCTACCTCCACCCTTTGCCATAGTTTCCTCTCCTCCACTGACCTTGCCTAGGACCTTGCTGGTAGCCTAAAGATGCAAATCTCTTCTTTTGTCCCTGTTTCTCTGCATCCATACACTACCTAACCTCTACCAAGGTTGCTCTGTCGACTAACTCAACAAAATATTGTATCTTTAGTACCACCGCCTACTTGTATACGCCTCTCCTCATTCCTCTTTCAAACTGTCTTGTCTTCTTTATCTCATCAGGAACAATATACGGAGCGAAGCGAGAGAGCACTATAAACCGCACCGCATACTACTGGACTGACAGTTGTCCCTACTTCAAACTCAGGAATTCTTCCACTTTAGCTTCCCTGACAGTAGTTGGAAAATATCTGTCAAAGAATAATTTTTTAAATCGGTCCTATGTAATCGCTATCAGCGTCGTCCTCTACTGCTCCAAAAGTCTTACAGCAATCCACCACCTCTCGACCTCCCTTGTCAGTTTATAGGTGGTGAAGAGGACCCTCTGTTCCTCCGTACACTGTAATACAGCCAAAACTTTCTCAATCTTTTGCATACAATTCTCGACGGTTGCAAATTCAACTCCTCCTGAAAATGTCGGAGGATTCATCTTAGTAAACTTCTTTATCATGCACCCATGACCTGCATATGGACCTCCCTACTTTTTAAAGCTCCTAGTGATCTCAACCATAACCTGTTGAGCCACGCTGCATAGTACTGCATTAGAATTAGTCCCGCCTACACTCGAGGGCCCTGCTCCATCACTGCCGCTCGCATCGGCACTACCTCCTCCTGGATCCATCATGAAAAACAATAAACATAACTTAGAAACCCTATACTTATAATTTACATGCCTAACATAGTTCCTTATCTTAACTTCCTTAGCTCATTCCTAACTCCAGTTCTACATTCTAGGAACACAACCCGACAATAGTTTACTATGGATTTCCTGAAATTGTCACCCCAGGAAAAACATAGAAACCACCATGGAAGTCCTGCCTCTACACTGTACAACAAAACCTTAAATCATTTTCCTTTACTCTGATATCGTTTCTGCTACACTCTAAAGTCTACAAAACCTAACAATCTAAGCTCTGATACCAAACTGTAACAACCTACCTAATTTATCATATAATTTTTTTTCCACATAATAATAATAACCTGGTAAACCATAATCCACCTGGACCCAAGGGTACCAGGGGTAACCTGAAATTCATCACCATTACCTAAGCAGTAAGAAACGTGAAATCATATATAATCAAAATACCATTCAAACCAATACCAGATTTTACTACAACCATCATATAAACATACACATCTCAAATATATCCAAAATAGTCTTAGGGTTGCCACCCAAAAATCCGTCTGACCCTAGCAAGTACTTACCCTTCAAGTAAGGTAAGACTATCGAACATTAGCACTGCGGAGCTTTATCCGCTCTTCTATCTGGGGCTCCTGAAATGTTCATATAATTTGAGGTGAGACACCTCTCAGTAAGGAAAAGTAAACTAATACCAGTATATGACAACATGAGTATTTCCGTGTTATACATATAATCATACATAAACATACTTGGTACAATTATCTATGCCATATCTGGGAAAAAAAAAATATATATATATATATATATATATATATATATAATCATATCATGGTGGAACATACTAAATTTTCATAAACATATCTCATCTCATATAATAATAATAATAGAAAACATCCTCGAAGGTTAGCTGGTTGGTGCCATGTCTTAACCCCACATGACTGGGTTGTGCGGTCCGAAAGGCGGGATTCGACAATGGTTGGCCGGCCAATATCGAATCAAAAGCAAAAGTCTATAAGTACGATGGGTCTGCCTCTACTGGTCCATACACTAGGAGCGCCAACACTATAATAAACCACATCGACTGTCATTCTCTTGCTACCCTATGCGGTTAACGATAGCTCTAACATATCATGATCGTGATCATATAGTTATGGTACCATGCTCGTGTAAGTCTAAACCAAGCCAACCAGGTTCTGATAACATATAACATATTTTCAAATTGTGATACATGGATATTTCATAATAATAATTGTCAAGTTAATATCATCATATCATTTCATAACATAATATGAAAATCTTCGGCCCTTATGCCGGCATTTCGTATTTTATCAATCACAGCCCATACGCCATATTACATACCAGATAAAATTCTTGGGTCATACGCCATCATATCATATAGAAGGCTTGACCCGTACGCCGACATATCATATAAGAAACTCTACGCCAGTATATCATAATAAAACCCTCGGCCCGTACACCGATATATCATATAAAACTCTCGGCCCGTACGCCGGTATATCATAGTAAAACTTTGTATCATTTTAACATTTTCCTAGAAAACAGTAAATCATAATGAATTCTATTCATGCCACACAAAATGGGTATTACACATATGTAAAACATATAATCATTTTCAGTAGTATTTTCCCAAACATAATGCTAATATATATTTATTTTCCTAAAATTAAATGTTGTAAGATTATACATATATTTTCTTGAAAACAACTTGCTTAGTTTATCCCCTTACCTGATTCCTGAAAAACTCCTAAAATATACCAGTCCTGCACTCGCAGAGTTCCCCATTCAATACCCTGAAATCAACATCTCCCAAAACAAAATTTCAGTATTTTCTTGACTACTACAACTTCTACAACTACAAAAAAGTCAAATATTGAATAAAATGTCTTACCCTAAACTTGGGATGGAGTCCAAGCTAGCCCCACCGATGATCCACTCCAGCAGACTTGAAGAAAACTTCCTCAAGAGTGTTGTGGCGGCTTTGGATCGTCGATCCAGTGAAGAACAGATCCAAAAACTTAGAGAGAAGGGTGGGAAACCGAAGAGGAGAGAGAGAGAGAGCAAGTTTTGTGCGTGAATTTTCAACAACAAAAAAAGAAGTTTAGGCTATTTATACACTAGTCTTCGTCGACGAGCCACGTCACTTCGTCGACGAGGTCAAAAAGTAAATTCATTGACAAATACTTACCCTCATTGATGAAATTTAGAATTAAGATATATCCTCTCGGTATCTTCTCGTTGACGAGACATGACCCCGTCGACAAGCCCCTCATGTGTGCTCGTCGAAGAATCTCCTGTGTTTTGTCAACGAGACCATTTTTAAATATTAAAATACAATTTCATTTTCTCCCTTCTTTCATTATTTAAATACCATAATTTCTCCGGGTCACTACAAAGGTGCTGGAAATGGTGAAGAAAAAATATAAATAAATAAATAGTCATATACAACCTAATAGGTACCAAAAAAGAATTTAGTCCTCGTTTCGGAGCACTTAAAAAAAAGCGCTTAAAACACTTATCTCTTAAAATAAGCACTTTTGTAAAAAAAAAAAGTGGCGTTTGTTTGTATTGCAACAAACACTTATTGTAGAATGTATCAAAGTTACTCATACCTTGTGCACTCCAGTTAAAATTTCAAAGATGCCTAGGCAATTCCATATTATGAACCATTTATTTCTTTTTCAATGTGTTATCTTCTTTACATGCATAAGGTCGTAAATTGTAAATTGTAAGTCTACATGGATTTCAGAAGGAGCAAGGAATATAAGGAGGTTCAAAAAGACTTAAATTTTTCAAAAGTTGATTTGCATTGTTAGTATTTTGAGCTTCATCTTTCCGTCATAGGCTCATACTTTCCAAAACCCACATAAATGCTAATTATACCAACTAATATTAAATTTAGAATACAAAATGTACTGATTTCATATTATTACTATGAAACCCCATAATGGCAAATATGTTGCAGAATCAAACTACCTTTTACATACCTTCTAATGAGAGAAGGAGCCACCTACATCATCTAGACGAGATTGGTGCATCATTTGTTCTAGCCGCGCTTGCCTGTTCATAAGGAACTTCAACTTGGCTTCAAAGTTGGACACCTTCTCTTTTAGTTGCTGGTTCTCCAGGCCATAGTTGGACACCGTCTCTTTCAGCTTCTGGTTCTCCAAGCCATAGTTGGACACCATATCTTTCAATTAATGGTTCTCCATTTCCATTGTTTGCATCCGGTGAACCATCTGATTCGCTCGAGACTCGACGGCTCGACATGATTGTTCTAACTCAGATCGAGACGCCACACCTATAGAAGATGATGTTGTTGGGGCAATGTATCCACTCCCAAAACCTTTCACCCAGCCCCCCGCTCGTTCCCCAAGCACCTGAGTAGAGATCTCGTAATCCGTCAATGGATGACCCCCCTTTGGAATGGGTACATCCCTCAACTCAAGTATCTTCACCTATTTTTAGTCATGAAAATGATAAAAATGAAGAAATAAGAATACAACTTTGACATTTTGAATAGAATAGCGAACTAAATAATAGGTTTGACTTACATGTTTGCTATGTGCACCCTGGCACCCCCCACCTCGATCGCCTTAAGTGTGTTCTTTGATACAAATCAGGAATCGGCTCCTCTGTGCCGGTCTCAGGATCACGCTACATTATTATATAAAACATCATTAATATTAATTTGGTGGTGTAAAAATAAATAACACTCATTAGATAATGGTCAGATAGTTCTATAGAAATTACCATTCGATGATTGATGAATAACCTCGATCCACCGCAATGTGTCGTAAGAAGTTTGCTGCAGTTCTTAGCATTTTTTTCGCATATAGTTTACGAAAAAGATGTAATGACTTTTTATTAATCACATCAATATGAAAAAGTAGTTATTATAATAGAAACAAATTACCTGATAGTGTGGGTCACGGAAATGGTGACACACCACTTCCTAATCCTCTTGGGTTATCTTATCATATGGGTGTGCTTCTGCCTGATCACCCATTGCCCTAAAATGTTGGAACATTTTGGTGCGATAGTCTTAAATTTTTTGCACAGTTGCACATTGACCTCCCTTTTTACATAGTCGGCATGGATAATGTCCATATCGAACTCCTTCTGCATATGAAATACAATTAGAATGTTAGACAGTTATTTGGCTAGTATATTAAAAGTAAAAAAAAAGTTTGGAATTACTTACCAATATGCACCTGTATAGCACCATGCGCTGAGCCTCTGTTACTTGCGGCCATTTGAATGCGATGACTAGAGTATATTGTTGGCATATAATGTCGAGCTCCCAAGTCCAAGCTTTGCACCAAATGCCGCCACGCGGGGCCGTGAAGCCTGTAGGAATGTCGATCCGTATCCACTCCCTAGTCCTGTGTAGGTGCTTATGTAGCTTGGTGTTATTTGCTACACCAAGGCCTAACCTTGTCGTCTGTGCTGTAGAGGTCGATGCTGAGAGAAGAGTTAAAAAATAATATTTTATTCATACATGTGAATGACCATTAATAGTTTTATTCTAAATCAATTACTCATAACCTTACCAATGTTGCTTATTATAGTGTGCAACTCACCTTGGGTTTGATCCCCAGCTGATGGATCCATGTCTGGTCGGGGTCCCGAGGCCTGAGATGGTGATGGTTCCATATGAGGACCGACGTCCTCCGCCGATCTCAAGGATGTCGGATCAACCGCTAGTGACAATGTAGTCGGAAGACTAGATGAAGTCGGCCTCGACAACCTCCTGACGCCATGTTTGCAAAATATTACACAAGAAAATATAAGAACATTGGATATTATATGGATTCATAATAAATAATACACATGTCAGATACATTGTGACAACATAACATGTGTACCTAAACATATACGTCATCAATATCGATATCATCCTCACTTTCTAGAGTGTCTTCCTCTTCACTATAGTACTCGACCGCAGTTTCATCTTCCCTATCAGTTTCATCATCGTCAATGAAGTCAACGTGTACATATTGTTCAGTTCTAATGTTAGCAGTCCCTATGTGTTCTGCCATAGCACCAACCCTATTCAATGGTATAGGATCGACTCCTTCCTTGGCAACATTGAAAGCATATTGCATTGCTACACTAACAGATGACTAATCTTCTTGGTAAGCCTCATCGCTGACACTTTTCTCCCCATCCGCGACTTCCTTAATATCATACGAATTTTGAGGAGAATTTTTTGGGCCACATGCCATTCACCCTTCAATTTTGTGTCCTTAAGGTAAAACACTTGTTCTGTCTGCGTTGCTAGCACAAAAGGATCATTTTGATACCATGTTTTGCTAAAATTGATACTGGTAAAGTAGACATCCGTATTTATCCCACTCTTTTTATTGCTAATGTCCCACCATGTACACTTGAACATGTGGACAAGTCTGTTAGCTCCATACTGAAGCTCTATAATGTCATCCAAGACACTAAAATAGTCAATTTCTTCATCTCCTTCTGTGCCTAACACCGCAACCCCACAATTTTGGGTTCTTCTATGCAGTTCGAAGGATTTCATATGAAATCGTATGCCGTTGACAATACAACCACTATAGCGGTTTACTCGTTGATCGGGGCCACATACCAACGTGTACAAATCTTTACTCGCTGTTGGTTCTTTATTATAATACATGACTTTCATCTATTAATTAGAAATAAGTTTAGATGAGTAAACCATTAGTATTAAAAATATACATTTCTTACAAATCACATAAATTTTGTTACTTACACAGCTCCCAAACCAATTGACAAATTCCTTCTTATGTCTTTCGTTAACATTCCTTTCATTTTGGGCCAAAAGTTCAACTTTATATTCGCTATATGCAATAATATTACATGTTAATGTCAACTGAGAATATATATATATATATATATATGCATATGTAAATACAATGCAAAGTACGGAGTTTGGAACCATGCACTCAATATATGGAACAATTTCATCACAATTATTGAGGACGTAAAAATACACCTTTCGTAGGTCGTCCATATTAATGAAATTGTAAATTCGTGCACCGAATGGTCAAAAATTTCCTCAAAATATAGAGATGCTAGGTTCTTCATCTTCAGCATTAATAACATGAACATCTTCATTTCGCTCATCATGAGTGAACCTTGTCTCAATATCATGTAGATACATTGAGCAAAATGCAAGACATTCACTGTCAATGTATGCCTCAATGATTGAACCTTCCAATCATGCCTTATTGCGCACATACCCCTTCAAAGTGGACAAGAACCTGTGCATTTTACATAGCATTAGTGACTTCTACATACAAAGAAAGTGAGGAAATCACGTGAATATTGCAGAAAGACTTTATAATTTACCTCTCCATAGGATACATCAAATGATATTGCACTGATCCTCCAATTTTAGCCTCCTTTGGTAAATGGACGGTTAGGTGGACCATCACATCGAAGAATGCTGGCAAAAATATTTTTTCCAGCTTACATAATGTTAGCTTTGGTGCAATCCCAAGAAGGGGGGTGAATTGGTATTTAAAAAATCTATTCCCTAGGTCAATCCACTAACATTAGTATTACACAAGCCTAAGGTCAATCTAGTGCATATAAAATAAATCAATGTAAATATACAATGGAATTTAAACTACAATAGAAATTTAACCAAGTATGCACAATCAATCAGTAAAGGAGACGACACTAGAAATGTTATTGAAGTTTGGCAAACTGCCTATGTCCCCACCTTGACTAACAAGTACAAGGATTACCACTATAAGCTCACTAAATGGGTAGAGTAGCACCTAAATAACCAGGTCAATTAGCACAGGACTGACCTCAATATTTACAACCAGGTCAATTAACACAGGGCTGACCTCAACCTACATAATCCTTCCTGGTTGAATTACCGTCCCTTTAAGCCACCCCTAGAATACAACAGATTTCTTAAATAGATTTGCGTACAACAAGAATACTTCTTATCTAAGCAGATTATGTATCAATCTAATCAGTACACCACTGAATGATATGATAAGATAAGCTCAATGTGGTCGTAGTAACTACTCAAAGTTTTATGCAAATAATGCAATCAGTGCGTGAGAGTGTAAGGGATATGATCTTTGTGTCAAAATAATGATTTCAATCACAATGCACAAACAAAGAGCCTTAGCACACTTTAAATATCTCAACAAATATTTTTCTCAAAGTATAAACCTCAAGAGATATTCAGATTTAGTTTATAAAAACAATTTGATCTTTGTGTTCAAGATGATAAAATCAATCAAAGGATATTGCTACAAAGATCTTTTAGCACATGGACAAATATCTCAACAAATATTTCTCAAAGTAAATCACACGAGATATTTGAAGATGATTTGAAAAGTACTTTTAGCAATCAAAATACAATGTGAACTCCTTCAGATATTGCAATGAAAATGCAGTACTCAAAAGCTTAATGAAGTTTTTCCTAAGGAAGACTTATTAATAAAATCTCCTAGGAAAAACTTAAAGCTTTACTCCCAAAGAAAATAATCTCAATCAACCAAGCAAGGGAGAGCAAAAGCCTATTGGTAATAACACTCAAGCACACTCACAAGAGGATTTTAACAATAAGAAATAGTAAGAGTGAGTGTAGGAGGCTGGGAAATGAGTATAAGAGATTTTGAGTTTTAGAGAATTTTTGTTAATCAAGATTGCTAATCAGGTTACTAATCTTTTCAGATGAGGGGGTATATATAGACTACCCCATAATTATAATCATCCAGAACACATAGGGTATTATTAGGATTGTTTTAAAACATGTTAGCACAATTAGCCCTATTTAAAAATTTAACCGAGATAAAAATTTTTTTTCAACCTAAGAGCACTAGTCGATCGGACTTGAGGTTCGATTGACCAAGTGACAAAGTTCAGTCAACCATGCAAAAACTAAAATGAGAGTTCAGTCGATCAGACTAAACGTCTCAAGGGTGATTTTTCCAATTTCGAGTGGTTTGGTCGATCAGGTGATTTTGAACTAGGTAGTTCAGTTGACCAGGTAGTTGGATTCTCCCACGTGGGGGTTTGGTTGACCAAAGCATTGCCCGTATAAATCTGGTTGGTCGACTGAGGAGTCAAACGTTGACCCATGTGGAGTTTGATTGACCAAGTTGTGTGAACTTGGCAAGGTACGATCGACCAAGATATGGTCAAATTGTTGACCTCTGACCGGTTCGGTCAATCAAATGCTTTTATACATTTCAGTTCGGTTGACCGAACATGCATTTTTAATGCATTTCGGTTCTAATCCCCTTATACAATGACCCTATTCATATGATGATCAATGTTAAGACTATAGGACGTATATTTATGAAGTATAGGGAGTCCTAAGGTCAATCTAGGTCTTTTAAGCATATACCCTAAAAAATTTGGCATCCGTTGACCAAAGTGTGATCCCTAAGGTCCATCTATGGTCTTTAACTTATTTATCCTACCATACAGGTAAGACATTAATTATTACAGACCATGTTCCTATGTTACTATTATAGACCAAAAATGATAAATATAAATTACAATGAATAAACATTATGAGTTTTCATTTTCTTTAAGCCCATGTGTGTGCACCATATGATACTTCTGATTGGTCTTGCACACAAACTTATCCACCATTAAATATCAGAATATTTTTCATAATCAAAACGGGATATGATCTATAAGGTCAAAACATAGTATGATCACGATGTCCTCCTCTAACTGTTTAAGTACGTTTATGCTCAATTTCTTGAAGCACGACTGTTGGAAGAAGATCCCCAGCTTAATTAGCACTGAGCGAACATCATCAATCAAGTGTTCATGAAGGAAAATGGGTAGATTCCATTGCAGAAGGACGTGATAGTCATAACTTTTCCTTCCTACAATCTTCCCTTCCTTTGTGCTTATGCATCGAGCTATGTTTGATGCATATCCATAAGGGAACTTCACTAATTTCAACCATTTGAAGAAATTATTCTTCTCATCCTTCGAAAATGTGTAACAAGCTGATGGCATAAGAAGTTTGTCCCCATCACGAATTAGATGCAACTCAGGCCATATTCCTATATCTTCCATATCCCGGCGAGCATTTGCGGTGTCCTTTTTCTTCCCATTTATATCTAGCAATGCACAAATAATATTATCACAAATGTACTTTTCAATGTGCATGACATCCAATTTATGGCATAGTGGAAGATATTTCCAGTATGGCAACTCGAAGAAGATGCTTCTCTTTGTCCAATTCAACTCCCACTCAGCACGTTTTCTTTTTATACTGGTAAGTGGTTTCTCAAATTTCATATCTCCAATCAACCTGAGATGGTTTAATATCTCTTCCCCACTTAGTCGCTTTAGCTGTAACCTTCGTTTAAGTTTTCCATTAAAGCTTTTGACACCACGAGTCCTCCAAGGATGTTTAGGTCATAGAAAACGACAATGAAACATAAAACATAACTTGCATCCATGCTTCAAGGATAAGGACCCAACATCCTTATTTCAAACTGGGTTGCCGTAAGCGGGGAAATCATTAATTGTCCACAACACTGCAGCATGCATCCGAAATGTTGTCTTGGTTTCCACATCGAATGTCTCCACTCCTTTTTCCCATAGTTCTTTCAACTTGTCAATTAATGGATGCAGGTAAACATCAATATCATTACCAAGTGCCCTCGGTCCTGGAATAAGTAGAGACGTATAAATAAAGGATTCTTTCATACATCTCCATGGCGGCATATTGTTCGTCATCATCATAATTGGCCACATGTTATATGGGTTGTCCATGTTACTGAAAGGATTGAACCCATTTGAAGCAAGGTCAAGTCTGATGTTGCAAGGATCACTAGCAAACCATAGGTGCATTTTATCAAAATCGGTCCAAGCTTCAGAGTTCGCTGGATGGCTAAGGGTGTTTAAATCTTGAAGACGTTTCTTTTGATGTCATCTCATATCTGCAGCAGTATTTTTGCACATATACAATCGTTGCAGTCGCGAGATTAATGGACAATATCGCAAAACTTTTTAGGAGATCTTTTTACCCTTCTTCTGATTAGTTTAATACCTCACTTCACCACATTCTGGGCACTTATTCGCATTTTCATGTTCACCATAAATGGGTGCACAATCATACCTACACGCATGTATTGGAGTGTAATCGAGACCCAATTCACGCATGTTTGTCTTCGCCTCATAAAAGGACTTTGGAAGTGTTTCACCATCAAGCAGTGCAACCTTAATGAGGCTTAAATGTATGTTGAATGCACTCTAAGATAACCCATGCATTGTCTTTACATTAAGCAACTTTATCAGGCTCTGAGATACCCCTGCATCTCTCACGAGATTAGAAAATGATTTACCGAGTCGATTTAATGTACTAGGATCGCAAAGTATGGTACCTTATGAAGTAGATCCATCACCAATTCGTGCCACACTGACATTTCTCGTGTCCACTATAATCCCTATTTGCAAGTCACCTAACATTTCGTTTAACCCTTCCGAATGTGTATCATCACCTATTATATTTACCCCCTCATCTTCATCATCATCATCATCGCTCTGAACTGGGTAATCTTCACCGTGGAACACCCATGTTGTGTACATTTTCTCCATTACAAATTCTAATGAATGTGAATGGACTATATCAATGTGTTTGAATATTATGCTTTGACATTTCTTGTAAGGACACCTTATTCTACTAGTTTTGCCTGCAAGAGGACGCGTGAACTCTATGAAATCATGTACCCCTTTCACATATTCTGGAAAAAACCTACCCTGAGCGTTCATCCAACTCTTATCCATGTTCATTAATTACCCTATAACATATTCAAGTAAATGGTGTTGATTACATTCTTATAATGTTTATGATGCATGCGTCGTGAATCCTAGATTCAACAACCTTCCGTGTAAAGAGTACAAATCCTATCCCATTTAGGAATGTTGCATTTACATTGCAATCAATCGCTCAAATTCTTTCGTCACAGACATTAAAAATTTTGGCAGCATCTACGCATGGATGTCCAAATACACGAGATGGGGGGAAGTGAAAATGTTACTAGTTTTCCATCACTAACAAATTGTCATGACACCCCACTATTCACCCAAAGAACACAAGTAGAGACGCGTTTGAAATATATAATGACAATGAACAAAGGGTGAACGATGACAACAATGTAAATACAACTTCCTAAACTGTCCACATTGGACAATTCAAGAATGGTTGAAATACAAATATCACTAATTGTAAATGAAACACATAATTAACATGTTCACTTGATTATTAGAATACATAGTATGACTAATAATCAATTGAATTTTAACAATTGATTTGTCTCATATGTACGATTAGGCATGAATGTATAATGACCATTCTTGAACAGGTCTAAGCTTCAATGAACACATGAAATGATAGTAATTAATTTGGTATTTTACTTCACATGACATTTAATTCTTGTATTTTCATTGGTCTTTTATACATTGCTGTTCTGAAGATTTATTGCAATCAATTTTAAATAAATTATTGTCATTAAATATAACAACCTACAACAAAAGAACAAAACTACAACTTGTTTAGCTCATCTTATACACAAATATCTGCTCAGATACATCTTTATCATTTAAATTTTGCAATGACTGTTTCTCAAAATAACCCTAAATGAGGTTGCATTTTTTATATCGCATCATTTCTTATGACACTAAATGGGCAATTTTCCAAAATTATGGACATAGTTTCCTCTTTTGAGCTTGATTTCCAACAAGTAATAACTATTTGTGGTTCCAAGAACATTACTCATCTCATTTGGTGCTTATACAGTTATATACTTCAACATCTATTATTTCATATTTTGGAAAAGTTTTTAACAAAATTTCGGCAACATGCCGACTATAAAGTGAACATTTCCAAAAAAATTTTTACCTGAAAAATAGTTTATATATAAGAGCATGAGAGAACCTAGATTCACTACCATATTCACAACCAATATGGCAACTCAATCCAGTATTTCACAAGAGATGCATTATAATTTCAATAAGAGTAAAAAGTCTTAACACAACACTTATATGGTAAACAATACACTAATAAGAAATGAATATACATTCAAATGGTGAAATTTGAGATTAGTTATTCCTTCTTTATTCCTTATTATGAATTCATAAAAAGCTTTACCTTTTTATTTGCTTTATGGTATCAAAGTAACCTTTTTGTATAACTAATTGTAACTAAACTATTATAACCACTCTATTTCTAGGAATAGAGATTCCGTGAACTAGATGTTGGGTTAATTAATGAAGAAGTCCTAGTACTCGGGAAGGCATATTCAATTTTCATTTCATTTTTTTGTTTGAAGGAACATGATTTATTTCCGTTTGCTTGATCAAGGCTTACAAATTCCAAAATATATAAATTTAGGAAGTTACGTTGAGGGGATTACATAAGGCAAAGTGTCAAATCTCTATAAGTTATGTTGAGGGGATTATATCGTTGGGAAGTGGATGTGTTTGACATTGATACTTCTACTGGTGATCATTCGTATAATTGTCATCCACATTGTCACCAGCTTCAGTAGTTCCTGAATGCCTCCTAGAGGATTTAACATCCCATATTCCTTCTTTGATTAATTTCATTATTTTGGGTTGTTCAATTGGGGTGTTCCTCATATTGTTTATTTGGGTAGGTGGGTTAATCTACTCACCAAAAAAAAAAGTTGTAATTTGGTGTTTAATATTAATTAGAAGAATGTGTGTTTTCATGGGTTTTTAGATAGTATGTGGGTTAATCTCTCTCTCCCTCTCTCTCTTTAAAAAAAAAAAAAATGAAGCAAAGAGTACACCCAGCCATCTTAGTTCTTACATTAATTTCATATTCAACCATGATGAACTTAATTTCCCAGTTTATTTTCATATTAATTCAATGCACATTAACATATTAATAAGTGAAAAATGTCACAATAAAATATGATAATAATGATGCCGATAAAAAATTATTTTCACACAATTAATTTTCAACAAATAAAAACCATCAAGTCCCATAAAAAATTGCATTAATTACCTAACTTTTGTTTGAAAGATGAGATTAAATTCTTTGATCTCAAAATAAAAGAATTTTGGAACTTAATTCAAACTAAGCAAATTAAAAAATTATGAAGAGCAATCCTCTATTGTGATTCGATCTTCAAAGAGAATAGAACAACAATCTCTCACCCTAATTTAGTGTGATTTGACTATTAAGATTTTATTTAATGTCATTTTTGTATCACTGTTTTCCTTGAAACATTCATCAATGGTGATTTGCTTTCCTTTTTTTTTTTTTTTACTCAAAAACAGTTTTTGTGAACACCAAATAAAAGCCAAACAAGCATCTAATTAATACTAGCAATGAAAATAAACTAAAATAAAAATATGGAGAAAAAATACTAACCTCAATGGTGACGGCAAAGGCAAGGGGTTGTGATTGTGACGGGTTTTGCGAATGAACGGCACGGGCCCTTGGTTGTGACGGTTAGTGAACAAACAACGATGGGCCCTCGGGCTGCGATGGTCTGCAAACGGCGACAGGCCCTCGAGCTACGACAAACGGCGACAGCGCTGCGATGGAGAGAGGAGAATCTGGAGGGGAGGATTGGGAGAGGAGGCAGGAAAGAGATAAGGGAAAGGAGGGAAATGAGGGAGATTGTGGCGAAACCCAGTAAATAAAAGAACTAGTAGTGACGAATCTCATAACCGTCACTACTAGTGTGAAATGAATTAATTTTTTTTAAAAGAAAAGAACTAGTAGTGATGAAACTTCCAAACTGTCACTACTAATGTACTAATAGTGACGAATATTCCGAACCGTCACTACTTGTTTAAAATAAATTTGTTTTATTTATTAAAAGAAAAGAACTAGTAGTGACAAAGCTTCTGAACCATCACTACTAATGGACTAATAGTGACGAATATGACAAACCGTCACTACTAGTTTAAGATAAATTTGTTTTATTTATTAAAAGAAAAGATCTAGTTGTGACGAAGCATCCGAACCGTCACTACTAATAGACTAACAGTGACAAATATGACAAATCGTCACTGCCAGTTTTAAATAAATTTGTTTTATTTATTAAAAGAAAAGAACTAGTAGTGACGAAGCATCTGAATCGTCACTACTAACGGACTAATAGTGACGAATATGACAAACTGTCACTACTAGTGTAAAATAAATTTGTTTTATTTGTTAAAAGAAAAGAACTAGTAGTGACGAAACTTCTCAACCGTACTACTAATGGACTAATAGTGACGAATATTCCAAACCGTCACTACTACTGAAAAATAAACTTGTTTTATTTATTAATACAATAATAACAGTGACAGTTAATTAATTGTCACTAAAAAGTTCCTTTTAGTGACGCATTGAAATCGTCACTAATACCCAAATAATCATCGCTAATTGTTTCACAGGATAGTTTTCCCAAGAAAAGTGGTTTCCCACATTGGTTTGAGCGGAAAAATTAGAGTATTAGTGACAGATGAAATTTCGTCACCAAAAGTGTAGTATTAGTGATGGATGAAATTTCGTCACTAATAATTGAACTACGAGTGACGTTTCTAAAAAACCTTCTCTAATGCTGCACTTTTAGTGACGAAATTTATCCGTCACTAATACTTTCGTCACTAAAAATCAGTTTTCTTGTAGTGTGTCAGGGTGGCTTTGTGGACAAAACTGTAGGGAGACTTTGTTTGTCGTCTCGGGGGGGGGGGGGGGTTGTGGAGAATCAAAGTAAAATGTCTACCACTCAATACCCAAGGATGGATTGTGATGTCCGAGATATGTCAAAGGTCTCCCGTGATTGTGTAATGAGGTGTTCCGAAAGGCAACATAGTGGATCGTCAATTGTGGGATTTGTTGAAGACTAATGCAGGGGGCTTTGATGATTGAAGGCTTACAGCAGGTTTTGTGTTTATTGTTGTGGGAAGGTCTTGTTGGAAGCCTAGGGGGCACAGTCTCAAGTTGTTACATCTAAAACTGAATCGAGATTCATGGTAGAAGCCAAAGCTGCTATTAGCAAGTTCAAGCCTTTCTTGGACATGGTGTTTGTCTCCAGTTGCTAGATGAGAGACGGTCCCAACCTAACGTCCCAAGGTCAAGGTAGAGCAATGAGTTCATGTTTTCAATTTCTCATAAGGGCGTATGTTCACCAAGTTGGGGATTGTTATGGAATGTGACCCACATAATGAGTGGAAAACATACACAAAGGGAAAACATGAAGGAAATCAAGTAGCAGCAAGGGAAACAATAAAGTAATACTTATATTTTATAAATCAAAAAGTATGATTCATAGAATGAAAAAGAAAGAAGGAAAGAAAAAATGTTCAACATATTCAAAAATATCTTATATATTCTTATTATATAAGAACCCATATTAAATATATTGACACTGCAATACAGTAGTATAAAAAAAATAAGGACATGACAAGGCAGAGATACAAAGGATACCTCAAGGTGAGTTTGGCCTCCCTTTTTTGCCTTAACTTCTACTTTTTAAAAGCCAAAGTTTAATCTATCGTGTTTGGTAAATAACTTTTTTACATTTTAAAAGTTTGCTTCTTAACTTTTTCAGAGATTTTTAAAATTTAGGAATTTAAAGTTTCCAAAAGCAATAGGCTAACTTTGTTTTGAAAAATAATTATATTCCATGGATGTCCCTAATAATTTTTTAAGATAACAAAATTACCTACTCATCGCTTCCCCCCTCTGCTGCTCATATTTTTTTAATTTCTTTTTTCATAACTCAAATAAAAAACTTAGGGTTCATATTGGAAATGATATTGTTTTATACAAATAATTTTTTGATAAATAATTTAATAACCATTTAAAATCATATTATTAGTATATGTTAATTTCTAAAATTTATGTTGTTAATGCTAAATTTAGTTTTTGTTAAATAATTATACTCATAAATTAACATACTTATTTTAGTCACTTCAAACATTTCAGTCAGCTAAGGTCTTTTCCATTCACCCATCCTCATCGCCCAGATTCAAGTATGCAGGCACTAGGCCATTTTTTCACTATAATACATTGTTCACTAATACAATCATAAATCCAAAAAATAAAATGATAAATACATGGAAAAATTTGCTCATATATTTAATATCTTTAAAGTGAGTAAAATTCCAATGTCAAAAATATAGATTCAAAATATTGAAAAAAAAAAAAAGGTAGCCCTATGTTTGGAGAGTCTTGGATTTGGAATTGTATTAAATTTGGATAAGATGTAATATAAAATTATATTGAAATTTATCTAAATTTACCGAAACTCAAATCTAAGGTCTAAAACTCATGCATCCAAATACAATATAAAGGTTCCCAAGACCATCAATAAAGTTCGACGTGGTTAATACTTAATGAGCTAGTAGCCTTGTTAGTATCGAAAATATAGATCCAATAAAATGGTAAAATGAAAAAGAGAAGGTTTTAGGACCACGTGGTTAGCACATAATGAGATGACAGTCTTCTTAATTTTGAAAATTTGAATTCAACAAAGCAACAAGATAAGAAAAGAGATGGTTTTCAAGACCAATTAGCTTAAGTTTCACGCGGTTAGCACTTAATGCACTGACAATCTTATCTTTTAACCGACCAAGCTGACTCAGCTCCCGCCCCATGCACTGACAGGCTTAACCTTTAACCGACCAGGCTAATGCGACCAACACTTAATGCAGCCTTTAACTGGTCGGCGCACAGCTACCTTCACCCTTCCTTTTTTGACAAAAAATTAAATATTATACTTGATAGTTTTTGAGAAACAAAAAATATTTGATAGGGCAATCTTAAAATTATTTTTCAAAAAGAATTGTCAAAAATTGGATATTTAATTAAAAAAAATGTTTTATTAATTTTTAAATAAAAGTATCCCCTTACTAATTTAAAACAACTAAAACATTTTGAGTGTCCTCTATATTATTAATATTGCCATCATTCCATCATTAGATATCAAAAAAGTTTTAAAGATTTGAGCATTCAAAATGAAAAAAACAATATGGGATGCATGGTGAGTTTGGCCTTGATAGATGTTTAACCTTAAAATATGATATTTAATGTTATTTAATTTCATTCTTAATAACTACATAAGTAATTCACTAAAAAGAAAACTCCCCACTAGCTAATTGCTACATATTTTTAATTTAATTCTCGAAATTTAATCAAACACAACCTTATCCAAAAAAAAAAAGGAAATCATTTTCATTCCCCTCAACAATTATTCCCTTATGCATCTCAAAAGTTAAAGATTACAATTTTTATGTAGAAGTTTCCATTTCTAACCTTGAAAGGAATCGAGAAGAGGTAAAAAATGAAATATTGACCATCTGTTACTGTGGAGTCCAATCTCAGTGAGCCTTTAATGGATAAAAAAATTTAAAAATTCTTAAATAATATCTGGGAGCATGAATTTCGAGTCTTAAATTTGAATTTGTGTGATTTTGAATGAAATTTAAGACAATTTTGCGTTAGATTTTATTCAAATTTACACAAATATACATTCAAAGATCAAAATTCAAATTCCCACGCACATGGTTCACAAATAATACCATTTTCTAACTTACGAAATTTCAATTTTACTAAATTCACCCTTTAAACTATAACTTCGGCTCTTGTTTTGACCTAAAACTTTTGACACCAAATTGGGAGTTAGGCTCTACTTGGCTTTCCTATAAATTTCAAAAAGTGAGGAAAAGAAACTTATTGTAATTGTTGTAAAAATTATTTGGTCCCATGTGTGATAAATAGAAAGCAAATTTTGAGTGTCTCGGTAAAAACAAATTGCGAAGTACTAAATTAATTAGAAAGACTAAAATGGATATGTACTTTAAGAAAATGTAACTAGTTCATTGATAATTTTATGATATTTGAAAAAAAAAAAAAAACAATAAAATAAAAAAAAAAATTGGTTAAGAAAAAAAAAACTAATTTTTAACTTTTAAAAGATTCAAATGCATAGCTTGTAAAAGTTCCATAAAAAAGTTAAATATATAATTCGTAAACACTTATCTTTTGCCTTTTATTGAATATATACATATATATATATATATATATATATATTATTATTATTATTATCGTGAACTCACATTAGAAACTAAAACTCAATCACCATTTTAAGCTCTAAAACAATGAGTGTCAATGATAAAGTTACAGTCTAATTGTGAGGCAATAACAGTTGTGATTTTGAGAAGACACAAGCAAAAATATTAATAAATGAAATACTTCTAAGTTCTAGAGATATGACACAAAACCTTAAATCAGAGCAAAAAAGGAATTGTAAGGTTGACATTATAAATGAATCAAATCACTTAGAGTTACTCTATACTCATTCCAAAAAATTCATTTAAATTCATTCATTAAGATAAGTAAATGAATGTCGAACTCGATTTTAAAACTTTAAAACTATAAATGAGTTAACCTTGACAACTATAAATAAATCAAACTTCATTTCGAGGTTGATTAACCTTTATTTAGATAGCTTGCAAGTTTACTTGCTTATAAATTCAAATAGGTTGTTAACATGTTCACAAGTTAAAACTTGTTAAGTTTATGAACTTGTTCGTACAAAAACTCAGATTTTGACTCATATTTTGCCTAATTAAAAGATTATTTGTTTACAAATTTTCTGCGGGAGTCATTTTTAAATTGAAATTATTTTAGATATATTTTTCAAAAAAGCATGTTCTCTCAAGTTATCGCTAATAAAAAATAAATTTATTTATTTATTTAAAATCATTGGAAGATAATAAAAAACAAAATAGTACACACATGACTGCAAATATATAACTTTTTTTTTTCTAAATAATGAGCAATTTTTGGCTTATTGTTTGTTATTAGTGCCTACAAATTTGAAAAGATTATATTAGACTTGTTTGGACTCGTTTAATAAATGATTCAAATATGAACAATATTAAATTTGGCTCGCTTAGTTGATATGCTTAGGTGGAACTTGATTTTAGAGCTCATTTATTAAATAGTCAAACTTGAAAATGTTAAGAATCTACTTCTGGTGATAGAATTCAAGACTTTCAATCTTGAATGCAAACTGTTGTGAAATGTGACTCACATAATAAGTGGAAAGTATACAAAAAGGGAAAACATGAAGGAAATCAAGTAGCAGCAGAGGAAATTGTCGATGGAAAGACTCTAACCGTCGACGGTTTGGAGCAATGTCTCTGAAAATTTACATTATGTTTGAAATCGTCAGTGCATATTTCAAATTTTGAAAGGGGGACGTTAGTATAGTTAGGGTTTAGAGAGAATACCTCTGGGAACTATATTTATATGTCATATCAGATGTATTTGTAAAGGATGGTTAAGAGTATGGTTGAGAGGGTTTATGTATTGTTCATATAATTTGGACAAGGAGATAGTGAATTCATCCCGTTTTCTCCCGTGGAAGTAGGCATTGCCGAACTACGTAATTCCTTATGTTGTTATTGCTTTTATATACTTGCTGTGGTTGTGGATTCTTTTGTATATTCATCATTGATTATTGCATTGTGTATTTGATCCTACATACAAATATATTTCACTGTGCAATTTTTTTTTTACAACAAATTGGTATCAGAGCATTGTTGTAATGACATCTGGATTTTCATCTGTGAAATTTGACGTTGTCAAGTTTGATGGAACCGAGAATTTCGGGTTGTGGCAGAGAAGGGTGAAGGATCTCTTAGTGCAGCAAGATATGATGAAGGCCTTATACGGAATTCAACCGAGAAGCATGGATGAAGCAACTTGGAATGAATTGGAAGTAAAGGCAGTATCAACCATTCGACCATGTTTGGCTGATGATGTGTTGTATCATGTTATAGATGAGGATTCTCGGCAGTAGTTTGGCGTAAGGTGGAAAACTTATATATGTTTAAGTCTTTATCGAACAAACTATTTTTTAAGCGAAGGATGTATTGGCTTAAGATGGTGGAGGGTTCATATTTGAACCAACATATCAACACATTCAATCAGATTATGAGTGATTTGATGCATGTCGATGTGAAGTTCGAGGAGGAAGACAAGGCACTGATGCTATTGAATTCCCTACTAGCATCTCACACGTATGAGAACTTGGTTAGGAATCTTACATTGGGCAAAGATAGCCTGAATTTGGAAAGGGTGACAAGTACATTGCTCGGTTTTCATAATAGAAAAATGGCCAGCGATGAAATTTCAATGGTGAAGGGCTTGTGGTGAAAAGTAACCAAGACGGTGGAAGACGTAATTCCTAGAGCAGATCTCGGTTA
This sequence comes from Malania oleifera, assembly GCF_029873635.1. Taxonomy (NCBI): domain Eukaryota; kingdom Viridiplantae; phylum Streptophyta; class Magnoliopsida; order Santalales; family Ximeniaceae; genus Malania; species Malania oleifera. Next base: position 18,862,393 of record NC_080422.1, read on the forward strand.
TAGTTAGAAAGAAGAAGGACATAAAGTGTTTTACGTGCGGTAAAATTAGGCACATAAGACCTAAATGTCCCAAGTGGAAGAAAGGGAATGCTGAAAATCAATAAGGTTTGTCAAAATCTACAAATGTAGTGGAAGGAGACTCAGGGAACAGTGATGGTGATATGCTATGTGTTTCAATTGGTTCGGAGTGCCTCACGGATTATTCTTGAATCCTAGATACCAGATGCTCTTATCACATAATGGCAAATAGAAAATGGTTCAGCACCTATAGGTCAGTTAATACTGGTTGTATTTTCATGGAAAATGATATTTTGTGGAAAAAAATTGGTATTGGAAATGTCAAAATCAAAATTTATGGTGGTGTTGTGAGAACCTTTTGTGATATAAGGCATGTACCGGATCTAAGGAAGAATTGGGCACTTTAGATTGTAACGAATATAGTTATAAGTCTGAAAGTGGAGAAATTAAAGTTTGTGAAGGCGACTCGATAGTGATGAAAGGACAAAAGGTAGCAGGAAATATCTATGCACGGTCAGGTATTACAGTTGTAGGTGGAGCTGCAACTGTAGAATCTGAGTCAGATGTTCTGTGGCTTATATGCTCCGGGCATATGGGTGACTACATGTATTCAAATGTTTGGGGATTGGTGAAGATAGCATCATGAGGCAGACATATGTTTTTTGTGGGTTTATCATGAAAGGTCTAAGTTTATCTCATGTGGCATAAGCCTGAAGTGTTTACCAGGCTTAACTTGTGGTTGAGGTGGAGTACTAAATCGGGAAAGAGATCCTTAGGTCAGACATTGGGACTGAGTATGCTGGTTTTATTCAAGGAGTTTTGTGAGTAGAGCAGGTTACATGCAAGGTTTGCGGGGAACTTCATGGTGAAGTCAGCGAGTATGTTGCGTTTCTCGTTTAACCGATCACCAAAGGTATCACTAGATGAGAGAGTTACAGGTGAATTGTGAGCAAGTTTTGCGGTAGACTACTCGGGTTTGAGTGGATGTCCACAGGTGCATGTTTCTAGTGATGTTAGATCTAGGCCTGGTGTTATGTTCGGATAGTACATCTTTATGGGGTATAAGAAATACACGTTCAAAATGGGTGATTATGTGGCAAATAGAGGGGTGATCGGAAACATGACTTTTGGTGAGAAAGCCATGGGGCAACGTTGTAGTGACCCGAAGATTAATAGTATTTTAGTAATAATAAGAGGGAGAGAAAATAGAAACAGAAATAGAAGGAGACCGTAGACTTCATCGACGAACACAGGACTTCGTCGACGAGAAGATACCGAGAGGATGTTTGGGTAGCTCTGAATTTCGTCGACGAACATAGGGCCTCGTCGACGAATTTTGTGAAGGGCTCGTCGACGAACCTGGCCCTATAAATAGTGGAAACCTGGGATTTTATCACATTTCTCTCACTGCTCTCTCTCTCTCTCCTACGACTCTCTCTCCCTTCTCTCTTCATTTTCGGCCCCACCAGTCACCGGATCGACGATCCGAAGCTACTACGATGCTCCTAGCGAAGTTCTCTGCAAGACTGCTGGAGCGGATCGTCAGGAAATCGAAGTTGGATTTCATCCCAAATTCAGGGTAAGGACTTTTATCCAGTTTTTGACTTCCTGGTAGTTATAGGAAAAGATGTAGGTAGAAAAATACTAATGTTTAGTTCTGACGAATATCATTTTCAGGGTGTTGTGTAGAAGGCCTTGCGGGTGTTAGGCTTGTGTTCCTTAGGGGCTTTTCAAAGTTAAGGTAAGGGAAATATGCCATGCTAGGAAATTTCTAAATATTATACAGTTTATTTATTTACGAAAATTATGTATTCTAATATGGTGTGGCTTGTGATTATGTATATGGTACGGGAATATGTTTTACGAATTTAGCTTCCTGATTTTATGAATTTCAATATTATAGTTATACGAACTTCAGTATCATGATTTTATGGATTTCAGTACCATGATTTTACAATATTTCAGTACCATGATTTTATGAACCTCAGTACCATGATTATACGAATTCCAATATTACGATTATGCAGTTCCATGTTATGATTATTCAGATTTCAGTACGTTATGCAGCATCATGGTTATTTCAGTACTTCAGAATCATGGTAAATCAGTTAGTTATGTATAGAAATATATTATATGATATCAGAACCTGTTGGACTTGCAACTACAGAGCACGGTACCGTTGCTACAGATACTATGTTACTTTATGAGTGCAACTACCTATCAGATAATACGTGGTATGGTCGACCACCTAGGCCCTTGAAGAGGTTAGGCTCCCCATCCAGATATGGGTTGTGGTGGGCAAGTCAACTAACGAAGTTCAGTGATTTATTCCTGGTTGGCCAGTTAGGGTAAATCCAGCCTACGGGCCGCACAACCTTGTCATGAGGGGCATGTCATGACACAGATAGCCACAGGGAACAGTTTCAGTTACTATTACTTATGTATTGATTTACAGAAACGAGGATCCTACTATATACACTAGAAGTATTTTGAATTATAACCATAATACTGATATGTCAAGCAATAGGAAAAAGGGGTGGTGTACTTTATTATTTGTGCTATACTTTTGTACTCAGTTATTCATGTTTATATGAAACAGATTTCATGATATATAGTAGCTCATTTGCCACACACTAGTAATAGCATTTTTCTTCTTACTGAGCATTGACTCATCCTAGTGTTGAAATATTTTTCAAGTGATCCAGGTAGGCGAGCAGATCAGGCTCGCAAATAGAGGGGCGTCTGTAGTGCCCTGTCAGGGAGTAAGTATCATTTTTGGGAGCATTTTTGTATAGCCCTCACCATTTGAGGTTATTTTGGGAACAGTGATATGTGTATATTTTGGGAAACATAGTAGTACTCTGGTATTGGTTTGGTATTGTATATAAAGGTTTATGGTTATGTTTGTATGATTTCTGCTTCCTGCTGCTTAGGTTAATATTATGGTATCAAAGCATGTAGAATATTAGTGTATAAAAAAAAACATTTAATTAAGCAAGTCGTTACAAACGTACTCAAATAAAGGAAGAGAAACAAATTGTTAGCTTTACCGTGATCCCAAGAGGGGGGGTGAATTGGTATTTTTAAATTTTATCTCCTAGGTATTTCTCCTAGCAGTAGTATGTTCACAAGCCTAGGGTCAATCTAGTGCAAATAATGTAAATATACCAGAAATTAAATAAAGCAGTTTAAACAACCATACAAGCACTAGAAAGCAGTAAAGAGAGGATGACACACAGATATGTTATCGAGATTCGGCCAACTGCCTACGTCCCCGCCTTGGCTAACTAGCACAAGGATTATCACAATACCTTGCTCACTTAAACGGGTGGAGCGGCACCTATACAAACTAGGTCAAATTACCACAGGGCAGACCTCAACCTTTACACCAATCCTTATCGGGCTGGATTACCGCCCCCTCAGGCCACGCCTGGAATCTCTCAGATATACAATCACAAGGTACAATATAAGAGTGCTTTCACGTAAAGCAGATTTGTACCACAAATGCGCATAAACACAAACACCACAGATGATTTAATAATGTAAGCTCTGTGTGGTCTAAATATGTCAACTCTCAACAATGTTTTCTATCAGTGTAGCAAGTACGTGAGAGTGTCAATAATAATAATCTGTGTACTTCAAAATATTCAGTCAAGCGTGTTCACACAGAGTATCAAACAAGCCTCAACATTATCAATCAATAGAGTGTGTCAATCATACGAATGTGTATATGCTTGGATTGCAAAATAGATAATCTTTTTTTTCGGCAAATGATATATATACTTGTACAAATAATACCACAAAGATTAGTGTAACAAGCACAAATATCTTTTCACAAATTGTTCAATAAATTCCACAAGATATTTGAGTAAGCTTGAAATATGTTTTTGCAAATCAAAACAAATACAAACTTCCAAAGATATTGCAATGATAATGCAACACTCAGAAGTTTACCACAAGTCTTCTTAGAGTAGGCTTATTAGCAAAGCCTCCTAAGAAAACTTAGGTTATGCTCTCGAGAGAAAAATCGATTCAAACACTCTAAACAATTAGAGCAAACCTCAAGCAATAATACTCAATACACTTACAAATGATTTAGATAGATGAAGAAGGTAAGCTTGAGTAGGTTTCAAAAGGAGTATGAGTAATGAGAAGCAAAAATAAGTATTTTGGCTTGAGAGAGATTTTCTTAATCTTTTTGCTAATTAGTGCTTAATCCACCAAATGAAGGAGTATATATAGACATACTGAAAATTACTGAAAATTTTGACCGTTGGGGACCTATTAGGGATTGTTAGAAAAGATTAATGACATTTAAAATAATTTAACCCTGTTTAAAGCATTTAACCATGGTAAAAAAATAGGAGCAACCCGAGAGGTCCGGTCGACCAGAAATGATTCGGTCGACCAGGACTCAAATGGCTCGGTCGACCAGGGGTGTTTTGAACTGAGTTTTCGGTCGACCGAGAAAGGGCGATTTTCCAAAATTCTGAGGTTCGGTCGACCGGGCCCTTTTGAACTGAGTGGTTCGGTCGACCAGACCGCTGGGAATTCTCTCAAGACCCTTCAGTCGACCAGGTATTTGGAGTACAAAAGTGCTCAGTTGACCGGGAGGTCAAAAAGTTGACTTCCAGGTGGTTCGGTAGACCGGGGTCAAATGAACTACGTGGTCTCGGTTGACCGGGACCTAGGTCAACGGTTGACCCAGTTAGGGTTCGATCGACCAGGCAAAAAAATAAACTATTTTGGCAGGTCGACCGAAAGTGCACCAAGTGTGCATTTTGGTTCCGTATTGACCCAAACAAGTCCTATTCAAATGCCTAATAAACATATGTGAAATATGTGTGTGTCCTAAGGTCACTTGGGGTCCAATTTGAAATCACCGAAAAAATTCGGTGTCGGTCGACCTTCAGTTGACCGAAGGTGCACCCTAAGGTTCTATCTCATTCATGGTTCGATTTGAGCTTACAAAATAAATCATGCATGTGATGTGTGTGCTTATTACAAACCGAAAAACCCTAATTACTATTACAGACAAATTTCACTGAAAATTATTATAATTAAGAGTATGAAATTGTCTTCAAGCTTTGAACCTTCACGTGCCACTGAAGATATGCTAATATGAACCTGCACATGAACTAGATATTTATTAAATACAAAAGTATTTGTCATTATCAAAACCAGGGCGTGACCTATAAGGTCAACACAAATGCTAGAAAACTGTAGCAGCAACAAACATGTAATTTAGGTGGAGTTAGATATTCAGGGTAGAAATACAGGGAGTTCTATCTCGGATCAATAGTATCATACTATAAATGGGCTTGTGATGCAGGTGGAGCTACAGGCTCAAAGCAGAGATGACATTATTCAAATTGCAAGGAGTTTCAGCTCAGTATACCAGTAGAATTACGATGGGCCCAGGTGCACTATTAGACCACCACTCAGGTATAAATTTGGCATTAATGTTTTGTGTATTTATTACTACTAGTACCAAGGTTCCTACTATTTTTCAAGTTGCGGTGCACATCAAAGGGAAAAATAGATGGATAAAATGTTATGGTGGAGGAAATGGAAGTATTGCATAAGAACCAAGTGTGGGAGTTGGTGAGGCTTCCAATGAGGAAGAGGGTGAGAGGATGCAAGGGAGTGATGTATTCATTGTTTGTGAATAACATGTTATTGGCTAGAAAGACTTTGACTGAGGCTAATCAGTTAGGAACTCTGTTGAAAGTTTTTGACACGATTGTTTTGGGAACAACTAAGAAAGGTCTTAGTTTGAAGATTCACATGGACAAAACTACAGGGAGATTAGTATTACCTCAGGGTGGCTTTGTGGATAGAGCTTCATAGAGATTGATGTTATCTCAAGACAAAAAAATGAGGTTATTAGTGAAGGATCAAAACCGTCACTATTAATCAAAAAACCGTTACTAAAAGTATTAGTGATGGTTTTAAAATAGTTGTCATAATTGCCATTAGTAATATTTATTAGTAACAGATTACTACAAGCATCATTAATAATAGAGTAGTAGTGACGAATTATCACCGTCACTAAAACCCTAATACCATCACTATAAATTATACATCGGCTCGACTTAAATTTGTCACTAGTAGTAGACTAATAGTGACGAATTGGGTAACCATCACTAAAAGTTGAGTATTAGTGAAGGTTTCAAAACCGTCACTAATAGTGGAGTATTAGTGACGAATATAAAACCTTCACTAATACTTGGTCTTTAGTAAAGTATTAGTGAAGGTTTCAAAACCGTCACTAATAGTGGAGAAGTAGTGACAAATTTAAAATCTTCACTAATACTTTGGTTTTAGTGACGGTTTTGAAATTTGTCACTAATATTGTACTATTAGTGAAAGTTTTGAAACTTTCACTGATTCGTATTTATTGAAATCCATAGCTGCAAAAGTATAAAAGGGGATAAAAACACCAACAACAGCGGAAGTATCTGAGTACATATATAGAAATCAAAGGCAAGGCAAGACTTGGGGAAACGGGGCTGATCCCCTACTGCACGAGGACTCACTCCTTGAGCAGCTCCTCATAAGAGACAATCCCCTATTGACCAAGGGCTCGTAGTTCTTTTAAGATGGCCTGCTCTCTGGTAAAGAGCCTCGAAAGAATATGGCACACCCGAGCTACAAAAAGAAAGGGAGAGGAAAACAAGTAAGCAATTGGGTATCCCACACACAGCCCTGCATATGAATTAAAAAAAGTTAGGGAAGAAGAATGTCACCATCCAGAGGAGCAGACCAAACACGAGAGCCCGTATAATTCAACTCTCTAGAGGCAAAGAAGTACTAGGACTTCCAATTGTGCATGGAAGAGCTGCTCGGGGTAAAAAGTTTATAACCTGACAAATAGTTGAAATAATACAGTTCCTTCTCTATAGAGTGCGTCCGCATCTAGAAGCAATTCCGAAAGAGATGTACTGTAGGTTGATGACCCAGTCGGAGCAAGAGGACGACAAAACAAGCAAGTGAAAGGTAGGAGTTCGGAACAAGTTGTGAGGGGGCTATTCGGTAAAAACGTAGTACTTTAGAAATAAATGGGGGGAAAGGATGTCTAAGACCTAGGTCCAAGTAGTCAGTGTACAGGCAAAGCTCCTCGAAGCTCGGATCAAGGGCTAATTCAGAGCTAGAGGGCAACCTAATAGTAATATTCGAGGGGATGGCAAAAAAGTATTGACCATTTTATATATCGGAGGAGGTCAGGTCAGATCGAGTGCGCCTCACTGTAGTCGGAGCCCTCACCGAGTGTGAGGAAGACTCCATCACAAAATCGAAATGTGGAACGAATGATATGAAGAATTTGCAAATAGATCAAACAAGCGAGCCTCCCACAAAAACAAAGAAGACAAGATGCCCAAAAAGATCAAATAGATAAATTTTGCATGAAAACAGCAAAGTTACTATACAAAAGAAGATTAAACAAGTAAAGTTCTAGCAAGAACAGTGAAGAACATGAAGAACAACAAAAAAAAACATGCAATTCAACACAAATTCGGAGAAAAGCAATAAGGAGAGGGGCCGAGGGAGAGCGTACCTAGCGAAAATAAGGAACCCCTTTGAATGAGATAAGAAGCGAATGAAGGGACCCCTGCCTTTATAGAAAAAAGCCTGCACAGATCCCTGAGAGTGTTGGAATCTCGAAAGAGCTCATCTGCAGAAAAGGGATTTCGTCTCAAGGGAAAAGACACAAAAATCCCCGTACGTACGAAAATCCTTGTACGCGCGCTAATGTGATGCCAATACCAAGAATTCGCGACTTCCCAAGGTACGGATGACTTAAGCATGCATTCATTACACTTTTGCAGGAAGGATAACGCTGCAAAAGGACTACAACGTCGCTTCGGAAAAAGCATCAGACTGACACCCCCCATAAATGAAAACATCTCATCAAACTGGGAAGGCCAATCAAGGCAAAACTGACCCAACTAACGAGCACGACTCATTAGGTAGAACAGACCCAACTGACAAACACGACTTGTGAGGCCCCTAACAGCCCAACAAATAAGCACAACTCATTAGGCGAAACATGCCCAACTGATGAGCACAACTTGTGAGGCCACCAAGCCCAACAAATGAGCACAACTCATTAAGCAGAACAGGCCCAACTGACGAGCACAGCTCGTGAGGCCACCAAGCCTAACAAATGAGCACGACTCATTAGGCAGAACAGGCCCAATTGACGAGCATGACTCGTGATGCCACCAAGCCCAACAAATTACCTGAGAGTAGCTCAGCAAAAGGTGCCCAAGAAAGCAATCTTGGCGAAAATAGATCCACAGAGCAGCTCGGTAGGACCTGCTCAGCAAAAATCGCTCCATTAAGCAACTCGGCAGAACCTGCTCAGCAAAAGTGCTCCATAGAGCAGCTTGGCAAGATGTTCTCGGCAAAATTTCTCCAGGAAGTAGCTCGGCAGAACTTACTCAGCAAAAGTGCTCCATAAAGCATCTCGGCAAGACCTGCTCGGTAAAATTGCTCCATGAAGCAGCTTGGTAGAACCTACTCAACAAAAATAGCCCTAGAGAGCAACTCGACAGGACTCGCCTAGCAAAATTGCTCCATGACGCAGCTCGGCAGGACTTGCTCAGCAAAGTTGCTCCATGAAGTAGCTCGGCAGGACCTGCTTGGCAAAAATCACTCCATGAAGCAGCTCGGCAGAACCTACTTGGAAAAAGTGCTCCATAGAGTAGCTCGGCAAGACATGCTCGGAAAAATTGCTCCATGAAGTAGCTCGGCAGAACCTGCTTGGAAAAATTGCTCCATAGAGCAACTTGGCAGAACCTGCTTGGCAAAATCGCTCTATAGAGCAGCTTAGGAGAACCTGCTTAGAAAAAATTGCTCCATGAAGTAGTTCGACAAAACCTGATCGGCAAAAATTGCACCATGAAGTAGCTCGGCAGAACCTAGTCGGCAAAAATTGCTCCGTAAAGTAACTCGACAGAACCTGCTCAGCAAAAGTGCTCCATAGAGTAGCTCGGCAAGACTTGCTCGGCAAAATTGCTCCATGAAGCTGCTCGACAGAATCTGCTCAGCAAAAATAGCTCTAGAGAGTAGCTCGGCAGGATCCGCCCGGCAAAATTGCTCCATGAAGCAGCTCGACAAGACCTACTCAGCAAAATTGCTCCATAAAGTAGCTCAACAGGACCTGCTCAGCAAAAGTGCTCTGTGGAGCAACTCGGCAAGACCTACTCAGCTAAATTGCTCCATGAAGCAGGACAGTAGAACCTGCTTAGCAAAAATGGCCCCAAGCAGCAGGTCGGTAAAAAATTACCCCATAGGGCGACTTGGCAAAACGCATCGGAGCAATGTACGGCAAAAAGGGCTCCAAAGAATAGCTCGACAGAACCCAACTCAGCAAATTTGCTCCATGTAGCAGCTCGGCTAAAAAAAAGGAGCACAATATATATATATATATATATATATATATATATATATAGGCATTCTGAAGATAAGGGAGAAAATGCGAGGACACGGCAACTTTTCAGAATTTCATCCAGAAAATTGAAACTGAGAGAGGGGACAACTGATATGCTCAAAATAAACCAGCCAATAAGAGCGAGTCAACACCTAACCCGCACCCCCCAAGTCAAACCTTCTGGCAAGAGCAATCAACTCCAAGCCAATAAATAGGAGGAGAGATCCACGCCAACGACTTAAATAGTCAAGTGATGCGCGCAAGCAAGTTATGACCCAGGAGCAATTCACGCCCCTGCGCAATAAAGACGAATCAGCCTAAGCAATAAAGACGAATCAACCCAAGGGTCAACTCCAGCCCCTATAAGAAAGGATGTGGGGAAGAGGCCAATGTGAGTCATATCACCCATTCTACTATTGTATTCAGCCTCTCTAGAGCATTCCTCTTACTTAGACATCAGAGTGATCCCCCGGAGTACATCCTGTGTCCTCCAAGCCTTTCTGCTTTTATCCTTTTCAGGTCATCAGAGATTTGGGAGCAGTTTGATTGGTCATCACCAATTTTATCCCGCGACAACTTCTACTTTTTAAAAGTAAAAGTTTAGTCCATTATGTTTGGTAAATAACTTTTTTACATTTTAAAAGTATGCTTTTAAACTTTTTTTGAGATATTTTAAAATTTAGGAATTTAAAGCTTCTAAAAGCAATAGGCTGACTTTTTTTTAGAAAATAATTATATTCCATGGATGTCCCTAATAATTTTTTAATATTACAAAATTACCCACTCATCCCTTCCTCCCTCTCTTGCTCAGATTTTTTTTTTCTTTATTTTTTCATGACTCAAATAAAAACTTAAGGCTCATATTGGTAATGATATTGTTTTATACAAATAATTTTTTGATAAATAATTTAATAACCATTTAAAATCATATTATTAGTATATTTTAATTTTTAAAATTTATGTTATTAATGCTAAATTTTGTTTTTGTTAAATAATTATACTCATAAATTAATAAACATATTTTAGTCACTTCAAACATTTCAGTCAATTAAGGTCTTTTCCATTCACTCATCCTCACTGCCCGAGTTCAAGTAGGCAGAAGTAGGCCATTTTTTTCACTATAATACATTGTTCACTAATACAATCATAAATCCAATAATAATAATAAATACATGGAAAAATTAATTAAACAAAAAAGAAGAAGAAGGGGTAGCCACAATAAAAATTCTTGTGCTTTTTACCTTTTCAATTTTAAATTTTAGGCATAATTAAGTTATTTTTGTTTTGAAAAGAATGGAAGTGTCATCTAAGGTGTTTGCCTGTACGATCTCTCGTTTCCATTGACTCATCCTCACCTTCTGGGTTCAAGTATGTAGTTTTTTTTACTAATACATTGTTCACTAATACAAGTATGTAGGAAATGTTAAGGGTTGTTTGAGAAGGTAAAGGGAGTTCTATTTTCTTATTTTTTTCAACAAAAAAGTATTTTTGAGCGAAATAAAATATCAAAATAGGACTATTTTGAAACATTATAATTATTATTATTATTTGTAAAACTAGGCATAATTGCATTTTGGAAAAATGATTTCAAAAATTAAAAAAAGCAAATATGTATCAAGACGCAAAAAGACATGTATACATAATTTGCCCATATATTTAATATTTTTAAAGTGAGTAAAATTCCAATGTCTGAAAAAATAAAAAAAGTAGCCTTACGTTTGGAGAGTCTTGGATTTGGAATTGTATTATAATTGGATAAGATATAACATAAAATTGTATTGAAATTTATCCAAATTCACCTAAACTAAAAACCAAGGTCTAACATTCATGCATCCAAACACTGTATAAAGGTTTCCAAGATCATCGATAAAGTTCGACGCGGTTAGTACTTAATGAACTAGTAGTCTTGTTAATATCGAAAATATAGATTCAATAAAATGGCAAAATGAAAAAGAGAAGGTTTTAGGATCACGCGGTTAGCACTTAATGCGATGACAGTCTTATTAATTTTGAAAATTTGAATTCAACAAAACAACAAAATAAAAAAAATTAGAAGGTTTTCAAGACCAATTAGTTTAAGTTTCACGTGGTTAGCACTTAATGCGTGGACAGTCTTGTCTTTTAACCGACCAAGCTGACTCAACTCCCGCTCAATGCACCGACATGCTTGACCTTTAACCGACCAAGCTAATGTGACGAACACTTAATACAACCTTTAACCGGTCGATGCGTAAGCTACCTTTACCCTTCCTTTTTTGGCAAAAAATTAAGTATTAGATTTGGCATTTTTTTTTAGAAATTTTAAGCCATCATTTTTCTTTGTGTTTTTATTAGTTTATTTGCATAAAAAAATTTGTTCACTATTTTCAAATTTTCCTTTTCAAATGATGCAAAAAACTTATTTGATGGGACAATTTTAAAATTATTTTTCAATAAGAATTGTCAAAATTTGGATATTTAAATATTAAAAAATTGTTTATTTTTTTAAAAATAAAATTATTCCCTTACTAATTTGAAACAACCAAACATGACACTATTTTGAGTGTTCTCTATATTATTAATATTGCCATCATTCCATCATTAGGTATCAAATTTTTTTTAAAGATTTATGCATTCAAAATGAAAAGAACAATATGGAATACATGGTGAGTTTGGTCATGATAGATGTTTAATCTTAAAATATGATATTTAATTTTATTTAATTTCATTTTTAATATCTACATAAGTAATTCACAAAAAAGAAAACTCCCCATTAGCTAATTGCTAGGTATTTTTTATTTAATTCTTGAAATTTAATCACACGCAACCCTATCCAAAAAAAAAGGAAATCATTTTCATTCCATTGAACAATTAATCCCTTGGGCATGTCAAAAGTTAAAGCTTACGATTTTTATGTAGAAGTTTCCATTTCTAACCTTGAAAGGAATCGAGAAGAGATATAAAATGAAATATTGACCATCTCTTACTGTGGAGTCGAATCTCAGTGAGCCTTTAATGGATAAAAAAATTTAAAAATTCTTAAATAATATCTGGGAGCATGAATTTCGAGTCTTAAATTTGAATTTGTGTGATTTTGAATGAAATTTAAGACAATTTTGCGTTAGATTTTATTCAAATTTACACAAATATACATTCAAAGATCAAAATTCAAATTCCCACGCACATGGTTCACAAATAATACCATTTTCTAACTTACGAAATTTCAATTTTACTAAATTCACCCTTTAAACTATAACTTCGGCTCTTGTTTTGACCTAAAAATTTTGACACCAAATTGGGAGTTAGGTTCTATTTGGCTTTCCTATAAATTTCAAAAAGTGAGGAAAACAAAGTTATTGTAATTGTTGTAAAAATTATTTGGTCCCATCTGTGATAAATAGAAAGCAAATTTTGAGTGTCTAGGTAAAAACAAATTGCAAAGTACTAAATTATTTAGAAAGACTAAAATGGATATGTACTTTAAGAAAATGTAACTAGTTCATTGATAATTTTATGATATTTGAAAAAAAAAAAAACAATAAAATAAAATAAAAAATTGGTTAAGAAAAAAGAAACTAATTTTTAACTTTTAAAAGATTCAAATGCATAGCTTGTAAAAGTTCCATAAAAAAGTTAAATATATAAGTCGTTAACACTTATCTTTTGCTTTTTATTGAAAAAAAATTTATATATTTTATTACTTGAACTCACATTAGAAACTAAAACTCAATCACCATTTTAAGCTCTAAAACAATGAGAGTGTCAATGATAAAGTTACAGTCTAATTGTGAGGCAATAACAGTTGTGATTTTGAGAAGACACAAGCAAAAATATTAATAAATGAAATACTTCTAAGTTCTAGAATTATGATACAAAACCTTAAATCATAGCCAAAAAGGAATTTTAAGGTTGTCACTAAATGAATCAAATCGCTTAGAGTTACTCTATACTCATTCAAAAAAATTCGTTTAAATTCGTTCATTAAGATAAGTAAATGAATGTTGAACTTGATTTTTAAACTTTAAAACTATAAATGAGTTAAACTTGAAAACTATAAATAAATCAAACTTCATTTCGAGGTTGATTAACCTTTATTTAGATAGCTTGCAAGTTTACTTGCTTATAAATTCAAATAGGTTGTTAACATGTTCATAAGTTAAAACTCGTTAAGTTTATGAATTTGTTTGTATAAAAACTCATATTTTGACTCATATTTTGCCTAATTAAAAGATTATTTGTTTACAAATTTTCTGTGGGAGTCATTTTTAAATTGAAATTATTTTAGATATATTTTTCAAAAAAGCATGTTCTCTCAAGTTATCACTAATAAAAAATAATTTTATTTATTTATTTAAAATCATTGGAAGATAATAAAACACAAATAAAAATAGTATACACATGACTGCAAATATATAACTTTTTTTTTTTTCTAAATAATGAGCAATTTTTGGCTTATTGTTTGTTATTAGTGCCTACAAATTTGAAAAGATTATATTAGACTTGTTTGGACTCGTTTAATAAATGATTCAAATATGAACAATATTAAGTTTGGCTCGCTTAGTTGATATGCTTAGGTGGAACTCGATTTTAGAGCTCATTTATTAAATAGTCAAACTTGAAAATGTTAAGAATCTACTTCTGGTAATAGAATTCAAGACTTTCAATCTTGAATGCAAACTGTTGTGAAATGTGGCTCACATACTAAGTGAAAAGTATACACAAAAGGATAACATGAAGGAAATCAAATAGCAGTAGAGGAAATTGTCGATGGAAAGACTCTAACCGTCGACGGTTTGGAGCAATGTCTTTGAAAATTTACATTATATCTGAAATCGTCAACGCATATTTCAAATTTTGAAAGGGGGACGTTAGTATAGTTAGGGTTTAGAGAGAATACCTCCGAGACCTATATTTATATGTCATATCAGATGTATTTGTAAAGGATGGTTGAGAGGGTTCATGTATTGTTCATATAATTTGGACAAGGAGATAGTGAATCCTTCCCGTTTTCTCCCGTGGAAGTAGGCATTGTCGAACGACGTAATTCCTTGTGTTGTTATTGCTTTTATATACTTGTTGTGGTTGTGGATTCTTTTGTATATTCATCATTGATTACTGCATTGTGTATTTGATCCTACATACAAATATATTTCACTGTGCAATTCATTTTTTTTTTTTTTTTTACAACAAATTGGTATCAGAGCATTGTTGTAATGGCATTTGGATTTTCATCTGTGAAATTTGACATTGTCAAGTTTGATGGAACCGAGAATTTCGGGTTGTGGCAGAGAAGGGTGAAGGATCTCTTAGTGCAGCAAGATATGGTGAAGGCCTTATACGGAATTCAACCGGGAAGCATGGATGAAGCAACTTGGAATGAATTGGAAGTAAATGCAGTATAAACCATTCGACTATGTTTGGCCGATGATGTGTTGTATCATGTTATATATGAGGATTCTCGACAGTAGTTTGGCATAAGGTGGAAAACTTATATATGTTTAAGTCTTTATCGAACAAACTATTTCTTAAGCAAAGGCTGTATTGGCTTAAGATGGTGGAGGGTTCACATTTGAACCAACATATCAACACATTCAATCAGATTGTGAGTGATTTGATGCATGTCGATGTGAAGCTCAAGAAGGAAGACAAGGCGTTGATGCTATTGAATTCCCTACTAGCATCTCACACGTATAAGAACTTGGTCAGAAATCTTACATTGGGCAAAGATAGCCTGAATGTGGAAAAGGTGACAAGTACATTGCTCAGTTTTCATCAAAGAAAAATGGCCAGTGATGAAATTTCACATGGTGAAGTGCTTGTGGTGAAAAGTAACCAAGAAGATGGAAGATGTAAGTCCTAGAGTAGATCTCGATTGTAGTCCGGGAAGAAGAAGGACATAAAGTGTTTTAGGTGCAGTAAAATTAGGCACATAAGACCTAAATGTCCCGAGTGGAAGAAAGGGAATGCTGAAAATCAGTAGGGTTTGTCAAAATCTACAAATGTAGTGGAAGGAGACTCAAGGAAGAGTGATGGTGATATGCTATGTGTTTCAATTGGTTCAGAGTGCCTCATGGATTATTCTTGAATCCTAGATACCAGATGCTCTTATCACATAACAAAAAATAGAAAATGGTTCAGCACTTATAGGTCAGTTAATAGTGGTTGTGTTTTCATGGAAAGTGATATTTCATGCAAAATAATTAGTATTGGAAATGTCAAAATCAAAATGTATGGTGGTGTTGTGAGAACCTTATGTGATATAAGGCATGTACTGGATCTAAGGAAGAATGTAATTTCATTGGGCACTTTAGATTATAACGAATATAGTTACAAGTCTAAAAGTTGGGAAATGAAAGTCTGTGAAGGCGACTTGATAGTGATGAAAGGACAAAAGGTAGTAGGAAATATCTATGTACTATAGGGTATTACAGTTGTAGGTGGAGCTACAACTGTAGAATCTGAGTCAGATGTTCTGTGGCATATGCGGTTGGGGCATATGGGTGACTACATGTATTTAGATGTTTGGGGATTGGTGAGGATAGCATCATGAGGAAGACATGTTTTTTGTGGGTTTATCACGAAAGGTCTTAGTTTATCTCATGTGGCACAAGCCTGAAGTGTTTACCAGGTTTGACTTGTGGTTGAGGTGGAGACCTAAATCAGGAGAGAGATCCTTAGGTTAGACATTGGGACTGAGTACGCTGGTTTTATTCAAGGAGTTTTGTGAGTAGAGCAAGTTACATGCAAGGTTTGCGAGGAACTTCTTGGTGAAGTCAGTATGTTGCATTTCTCGTTTAACCGATCGCCAAAGGTATCACTAGATGAGAGAGTTGCAGGTGAATTGTGAGCAAGTTTTGCGGTAGACTACTCGGGTTTGAGTGGATGTCCACGGGTGCATGTTTCTAGTGATGTTGGATCTAGGCTTGGTGTTATGTTCAGATAGTACATCTTCATGAGGTATAAAAAATACGCGTTCAAACTGGGTGATCATGTGGCAAATAAAGGGGTGATCAGAAACATGACTTTTGGTGAGAAAGCCATGGGGCAACGTACTCAGATAAAGGAAAAGAAATAAATGCCAGCAAAATGAAACCACAACACAGCAGTAACTACAACACTGCACATTTACTGGGGTTACTCCGGGTTAGAACTTAGGGGGTTAGTTCTATCAAGGATCACAATAGTATCATCTATAAATGGGCTTGTGAGTAGTGACAGCTACAAGGCTCAAGGCGCAGGAGCGTGTATGAAATGTTTCATATTGCAAAGGAGTTTCAACTCGAGATCCAAGTAGACATACGAGGGCCTGTGGTGACACTATAGACCAACCCCCAGGTTATTAAATTTGGGCAGTCTTGACTGTTTTGTGTACTCCTTCTCTATAGTCAGTAAGGTTACTACTTAGTTTTTTCAAGTTGCATGACACATCAAGGGAACAAAATAGATGGATAAATGTTCTATGGTGGAGAGGAAAAATGGAAAGTATGCCATAAGAAACCAGTGGTGTGGACGTTGTGGAGGATTCAATGAGGAGACGCGCGCAACAGGAGAGGTGAGAGCGATCCCAACCAGGAGAAGTGTGGTACGTCATTGTTTGTGAATAACATGTTATTGGCTAGAAAGACTTTGACTGAGGCTAATCAGTTAGGAACTCTATTGAAAGTTTTTGACACAATTGTTTTGGGTACGACCAAGAAGGGTATTAGTTTGAAGATTCACATGGATAAAACTACAGGGAGATTAGTATTACCTCAGGGTGGCTTTATGGATAGGGCTTCAGGGAGATTGATGTTATCTCATGACAAAAAAATGAGTTTATTAGTGAAGGATCAAAATCGTCACTATTAATAAAAAAACCGTCATTAAAATTATTAGTGACGATTTTAAAATAGTCACCATAACTGCCGTTAGTAATACTTATTAGTGACGGATTACTACAAGCGTCATTAATAATAGAATAGTAGTGACGAATTATCACCATCACTAAAACCCTAATACCATCACTATAAAAGTAGCATCGCTCGACGTTAAATTGTCACTAGTAGTAGACGTAATGTGACGAATGGGTAACCAGCACTAATAAGTGAGTTAGTGAGGTTTCAAACCGCACTAATAGTGGAGTATTAGTGACGAATATAAATACCTCACTAATAATTGCGTCTTAGTTAAAGTATAGTGAAGGTTCAAGACCGTCACTAATAGTGGAGAAGTAGTGACAAATTAAAATCTAACTAACACTTGTGTATTAGTGCCGGTTTGAATTCGACACTAATACTTGTACTATTCGTGAAGGTTTTGAAACTATTGCACTTAATACTCTACTAGTTGGACGATTTTTTTTAAAAAAAATTTTCGTCACGATTAGTCTACTATTAAATTTTTGTAAAATAAATTAAATTCTCATTAAAAGATTTGTAATTACAGTTACCTATACCAGAACATATTACAAACACAATGCTAAAAAATTCATATATCAAACATTTGTTAAAAATCATTCCTTACACCATAACATAAAACCCACAATTGTAAAAAATGTAATATATAATTAAAATTATACATGATTCAAATTCTATCAAATACATTATACATGTATTTAAATTCAAATACAGAAATTCCAGCCGTGTAAGAAAAATAAAATTAAAATAACAAACTCAGAAGTGATCTGGATTGTAGCAGGACCTTCATTGTGGATGTTGTGACAGCCGCAAACCCTACAAATTAAGAATTAAGGAATTATAAAAAAACATTATTATACAATTTTGAAAGCAAGTCTGACGAAATCTTTCCACATGGATATTTAGCCCACCGCTCCGACATAGAGCAGAAGCATGAAACGGCGTTCAACTAATGAAAAATAATGCTGAATTAAAGTCTCAGGGACCTTGAGGAGAGAGAGACGACCCGCCCTGCCGCAATGTCTACCAAGCAGGGAAACCTCACTACACCACACACGGGCACCGGGTCCCCTGAGCTCGATTCCCTTTTAAAGCTCATTCTCTTCTGTTTGTTCTATCCGTCTCTTTGCTTCTTGGCTTTCCCCATGAGAGATTCATATTTATTGAAATCCATAGCTACAAAAGTATAAGAGAGGATAAAAATACCAAGAATAGCGGAAGTATCTGAGTACATATATAGAAATCAAAGGCAAGAAAGGACTTGGGGAAATGGGGCTAATCCCCTATTGCACGAGGACTCGCTCCTTGAGCAGCTCCTCGTGAGGGACAATCCCTTGCTAACCAAGGTCTCATAGTTCGTTCAAGATGGCCTGCTCGTCGGGAAAGAGCCTCGGAAGAATATGGCTCACCCGAGCTACAAAAAAAAACGGGAGAGGAAAACAAGTAAGCAATTAGGTATCCCACACGCAGCCCTACATATGAATTAAATAAAGGTAAGGAAGAAGAACGTCACCATCTAGAGGAGCATACCAAACAAAAGAGCCCGTATAATTCAACTCTCTAGAGGCAAAGAAGTACTAGGACTTCCAATTGTGTATGGAAGAGCTGCCCGAGGTAAAAAGTTTATAACCTGACAAATAACTGAAATAATACAACTCCTTCTCTATAGAGTGCGTCCGCATCTGGAAGCAACTCCGAAAGAGAGGTACTGTAGGCTGATGACCTAGTCGGAGCAGGAGGACGGAAAAACAAGCAATTGAAAGGTAGGAGTTCGGAACAAGTTGTGAGGGGGCTATTCGGTAAAGACGTAGTACATTAGAAATAAATGGGGGAAAAGGAAGTCTAAGACCTAAGTCCAAGTAGTCAGTGTATAGGCAAAGCTCCTCGGAGCTCGAATCAAGGGCTGATTCTGAGCTAGCAGACAACATAATAGTAATATTCGAGGGGATTGTAAAAAAGTATCGAACATTTTGTATATCAGAGGAGGTCAGGTCACATCGAGCGCGCCTCACTATAGTCGGAGCCCTCACCGAGTGCGAGGAAGAATCCATCACAAAATCGAAATGTGGAACAAATAAGATGAAGAACTTGCAACAGATCAAATAGGCGAGCCTCCCACAAAAACAAAGAAGACAAGATGCCCAAAAAGATCAAATGGATAAATTTTGCATGAAAACAGCAAAACTACTATACAAAAGAAGATAAAACAAGCAAAGTGCTAGCATGAATAGTGAAGAACATGAAGAACAACAAAACAAACATGCAATTCAACACAAAGTCGGAGAAAAGAAACAAGGAGAGGGGCCGAGGGAGAGCGTACCTAGAGAAAAGAAGGAACCCCTTTGAATGAGATGAGAAGCGAATGAAGGGGCCCCTGCCTTTATAAAAAAAAAAACCTGCACGAATCCCTGAGAGTGTTGGAATCTTGAGAGAGCACATCTGCAGAAAAGGGATTGCGTCTCGAGGGAAAAGACACAAAAATCCTCGTACGTACTAAAATCCCCTGTACGCGCGCTGATGTGAAGCCAATACCAAGAATTCGTGACTTCCCAAGGTACGGATGATTTAAACATGCATTCATTACACTTTTGCAGGAAGGACGACGCGGCAAAAGGATTACAACGTCGCTTTGGAAAGAGCATCAGATTGACACTGAAAACATCTCATCAGACGGGGAAGGCCAATCGAGGCAAAACTGGCCCAACTGACGAGCACGACTCATTAGGCAGAATAGGACCAACTGACGAGAACGACTTGTGAGGCCCCTAATAGCCCAACAAATGAGCACAACTCATTAGGCGAAACAGACCCAACTAATAAGCACAATTCGTGAGGCCACCAAGCCTAACAAATGAGCACAACTCATTAAGCAGAACAAGCCCAATTGACGATCACAGCAAGTAAGGCCACCAAGCCCAATAAATGAGCATGACTCATTAGGCAGAACAGGCCCAACTGACGAGCACGACT
Organism: Malania oleifera; assembly: GCF_029873635.1. Lineage (NCBI taxonomy): Eukaryota > Viridiplantae > Streptophyta > Magnoliopsida > Santalales > Ximeniaceae > Malania > Malania oleifera. The sequence goes on from NC_080422.1 coordinate 18,882,691, forward strand.
CGTTAAACCACCAAGCCCGACAAATGACTCGAAAGCAGCTCAACAAAAGGTGCCCAAGAAAGCAATCTTGGCAAAAATAGATCCACAGAGCAGCTCGATAGGACCTACTCGGTAAAAATCGCTTCATTAAGCAGCTTGGCAGAACCTGCCCAGCAAAAGTGCTCCATAGAGCAGCTCGGCAAGACATGCTCGACAAAATTGCTCCATGAAGCAGCTCAGCAGAACCTGCTCAGAAAAATTGCTTCATAGAGCAGCTCAGCAAAATTGCTCCATAAAGCAGCTCGGTAGAACTTGCTTGGCAAAATTGCTCCATAGAGCAGCTCGGCAAAACTTGCTTGGCACAAATTGCTCCATGAAGCAGCTCGGCATAACCTGCTCGGCAAAAATTGCTTCATGAAGCAGCTCGGCAGCACCTGCTCAGCAAAAATTGCTCCGTGAAGCAGCTCGGCAGAACCTATTCTGCAAAAGTGCTCCATAGAGCAGCTCGGCAAGACTTGCTCTGCAAAATTGCTCCATGAAGCAGCTCGGTAGAACCTACTTGACAAAAATAGCCCTAGAGAGCAGCTTGACAGAACCCACCTGGCAAAATTGCTCCACGATGCAGCTCGGCAGGATCTACTCGGCAAAATTGCTTCATGAAGTAGCTCGGCAGGACCTGCTCGGCAAAAATCACTCCACAAGGCAGCTCGGTAGAATCTGCTCTGCAAAAGTGCTCCATAGAGCAGCTTGGCAAGACATGCTTGGCAAAATTGCTCCATGAAGTAGCTCGGCAGAACCTGCTTGGCAAAATTGCTCCATAGAGCAGTTTGGCAGAACCTGCTCGGCAAAATTGCTTCTTAGAGCATCTTAGGGGAACCTGATTGGCAAAAATTGCTTCATGAAGTAGCTCGGCAGGATCTGCTCGGCAAAAATTGCTCCATGAAGCGACTCGGCAGAACCTGCTCTGCACAAGTGCTCCATAGAGTAGCTCGGCAAGACTTGCTCAGCAAAATTGCTCCATGAAGTAGCTCGGCTAAACCTGCTCGGCAAATATAGCCCTAGAGAGCAGCTCGGCAGGACCTGCCCAACAAAATTGCTCCATGAAGCAGCTCGGTAGAACCTGCTCGGCAAAATTGCTCCATGAAACAGCTCGGCAGGACCTGCTCCGCAAAAGTTCTCCATGGAGCAACTCGGCAAGACTTGCTCGGCTAAATTGCTCTATGAAGCAGGTCGGCAAAACCTGCTAGGCAAAAATGGCCCCAGGCAGCAGCTCGGCAAAAAATTACCCCATAGGGTGGCTTGGCAAAACGCATCGGAGCAACCAAATGGCAAAAAGGGCTCCAAAGAATAGCTCGGAAGAACTCGGCTCGGCAATTTTGCTCCATGTAGCAGCTCGACTTAGAACAACAACTCGGCCAAAAAAAAAAGGAGCACAATATATATATATATATATATATATATATATATATATATATGTGCATTCTGAAGATAAGGGAGAAAAGGCGATGACACGACAACTTTTCAAAATTCCATCCAGAAATTTGAAACTGAGGGAGGGGACAACTGATATGCCCAAAATAAACCAACCAATAAAAGCGAGTCAACACCTAACTCGCACCCCCCAAGTCAAACCTTTTAGCGAGAGCAATCAACTCCAAGCCAATAAAGAGGAGGAGAGATCAATGCCAACGACTTAAATAGTCGAGTGGTGCGCTCAGTCACGTTATGACCCTGGAGTGATTCACGCCCCTGCGCAATAAAGAAGAATCAGCCCAAGCAATAAAGACGAATCAACCCAAGGGTCAACTCCAGCCCCTATAAGAAGGGATGTGGGGAAGAGGCCAAGGCATTGTACTGTTGCATTCAGCTTCTTTAGAGCATTCCTCTTACTTAGGCATCAGAGTAATCTCCCGTACACCCCGGGTCCTCCAAGCCTTTATACTTTTATCCTTTTCAGGTCATCGGAGATTTGGGAGCAGTTTTATTGGTCGTCATCAATTTTATCCCGCAACAACTTCTACTTTTTAAAAGTAAAAGTTTAGTCCATCGTGTTTGGTAAATAACTTTTTTACATTTTAAAAGTATGCTTTTAAACTTTTTTTGAGATATTTTAAAATTTAGGAATTTAAAGCTTCTAAAAGCAATAGGCTCACTTTTTTTTAGAAAATAATTATACTCCATGGATGTCCCTAATAATTTTTTAATATTACAAAATTACCCACTCATCCCTTCCTCCCTCACTTGCTCATATTTTTTTTCTTTCTTTTTTCATGACTCAAATAAAAACTTAAGGCTCATATTGGTAATGATATTGTCTTATACAAATAATTTTTTGAGAAATAATTTAATAACCATTTAAAATCATATTATTAGTATATTTTAATTTTTAAAATTTATGTTATTAATGCTAAATTTTGTTTTTGTTAAATAATTATACTCATAAATTAACAAACATATTTTAGTCACTTCAAACATTTCAGTCAATTAAGGTCTTTTCCATTCACTCATCCTCACTGCCCGAGTTCAAGTAGGCAGGCAGTAGGCCATTTTTTTCACTATAATACATTGTTCACTAATACAATCATAAATCCAATAATAATAATAATAATAAATACATGGAAAAATTAATTAAACAAAAAAGAAGAAGAAGGGGTAGCCACAATAAAAATTCTTGTGCGTTTTACCTTTTTCAATTTTAAATTTTAGGCATAATTAAGTTATTTTTGTTTTGAAAAGAGTGGAAGCGTCATTTGAGGTCTTTGTCTGGGTACGATCTCTCGTTTCCATTGACTCATCCTCACCTTCTGGCTTCAAGTATGTAGTTTTTTTTACTATAATACATTGTTCACTAATACAAGTATGTAGGAAATGTTAAGGGCTGTTTGAGAAGGTAGAGGGAGTTCTTTTTTCTTATTTTTTTCAACAAAAAAGTATTTTTGAGCGAAATAAAATATCAAAATAGGACTATTTTGAAACATTATTATTATTATTATTATTATTTGTAAAACTAGGCATAATTGCATTTTGGAAAAATGATTTCAAAAATTAAAAAAAGCAAATATGTATCAAGACGCAAAAAGACATGTATACATAATTTGGCCATATATTTAATATCTTTAAAGTGAGTAAAATTCCAATGTCTGAACAAATAAAAAAAAAAGTAGCCCTATGTTTGGAGAGTCTTGGATTTGGAATTGTATAATATTTGGATAAGATGTAATATAAAATTGTATTGAAATTTATCCAAATTCACCTAAACTCAAAATCAAAGTCTAAAATTCATGCATCCAAACACCGTATAAAGGTTTCCAAGACCATTGATAAAGTTCGACGCGGTTAGTACTTAATGAACTAGTAGTCTTGTTAGTATCAAAAATATAAATTCAATAAAGTGGCAAAATGAAAAAGAAAAGGTTTTAGGACCATGTGGTTAGCACTTAATGCGATGACAGTCTTATTAATTTTGAAAATTTGAATTCAACAAAACAACAAAATAAAAAAAATTAGAAGGTTTTCAAGACCAATTAGTTTAAGTTTCACGCGGTTAGCACTTAATGCGTGGACAGTCTTATCTTTTAACCGACCAAGCTGACTCAGCTCCCGCTCAATGCACCGACATGCTTGACCTTTAACTGACCAGGCTAATGTGACCAACACTTAATACAACCTTTAACCGGTCGATGCGTAAGCTGCCTTTACCCTTCCTTTTTTGGCAAAAAATTAAATATTAGATTTTGCATTTTTTCAGAAATTTTAAGCCATCATTTTTCTTTGTGTTTTTATTAGTTTATTTGCATCAAAAAATTTGTTCACTATTTTCAAATTTTCCTTTTCAAATGATGCAAAAAACTTATTTGATGGGACAATTTTAAAATTATTTGTCAATAAGAATTGTCAAATTTTGGATATTTAAATAATAAAAAAATTGTTTTATTTTTTAAAAAATAAAATTATTCCCTTACTAATTTGAAACAACCAAACATGACACTATTTGGAGTTTTCTCTATATTATTAAGATTGCCATCATTCCATCATTAGGTATCAATTTTTTTTTAAAGATTTATGCATTCAAAATGAAAAGAACAATATGGGATACATGGTGAGTTTGGTCATGATAGATGTTTAACCTTAAAATATGACATTTAATGTTATTTAATTTCATTTTTTAGAACTAAATAAGTAATTCACAAAAAAAAACTCCCCTTTAGCTAATTGCTATGTATTTTTTTATTTAATTCTCAAAATTTAATCACACGCAACCCTATCCAAAAAAAAAAAAGGAAATCATTTTCATTCCAGTAAACAATTAATCCCTGAGGCATCACAAAAGTTAAATTTTACAATTTTTATGTAGAAGTTTCCATTTCTAACCTTGAAAGGAATCGAGAAGAGGTATAAAATGAAATATTGACCATCTCTTACTATGGAGCCCAATCTCAGTGAGCCTTTAATGGATAAAAAAATTAAAAAACTCTTAAATAGAATCTGGGAGCATGGATTTCGAGTCTTAAATTTGAATTTGTGTGAATTTGTATGAATTTCAAAAAGTGAGGAAAAGAAACTTATTGTAATTGTTGTAAAGGTTATTTAGCCCCATGTGTGATAAATAGAAAGCAAATTTTGAGTGTCTCCATAAAAACAAATTGCAAAGTACTAAATTAATTGGAAAGAATAAAATGGATATGTACTTTAAGAAAATGAAACTAGTTCATTGATAATTTTATGATATTTGAAAAAAATAATAATAATAAAATAAAATAATTGATTGAGAAAAAAGAAACTAGCTTTTAACTTTTAAAAGATTCAAATATAGCTTGTAAAAGTTCCATAAAAAAGTTAAATATATAAGTGGTAAACACTTATCTTTTGCTTTGTATTATATATATATATATATATATATATATATATATATATATATATATATATATATATATATTATTGTCTGGAACTCACATTAGAAACTAAAACTCAATCACCATTTTAAGCTGTAAAACAATGAGAGTGCCAATGATAAAGTTACAGTCTAAATCTTTAAATTGTGAGGCAATAACAATTGTGATTTTGAGAAGACACAAGCAAAAATATTAATAAATGAAATACTTCTGAGTTCTAGAATTATGACACAAAACCTTAAATCGTAACAAATAAAAGGAACTGTAAAGTTGGCACTATAAATAAATCAAATCGCTTAGAGTTACTCTATACTCATTCCAAAAATTTCGTTTAAATTCTTTCACTAAGAAAAGTAAATGAAGGTCAAACTTGATTTTAAAACTTGAAAACTATAAATGAGTTAAACTTGAAAACTATAAATAAATCAAACTTCATTTCGAGGTTGATTAACCTTTATTTAAATAGGTTGCAAGTTTACTTGCTTGTAAATTCAAATAGGTTGTTAACGTGATCACAAGTTAAAAGTCATTAAGTTTATGAATTTGTTCGTTCAAAAACTCAGAACTTGACCCATTTTTGCTCAATTAAGAGATCATTTGTTTACAAATTTTCTACAGGAGTCATTTTGAAATCAACATTATTTTAGATATATTTTTTTAAAAGCATGTTCTCTCAAGTTATCACTAATCAAGAATAATTTTATTTATTTACTTAAAATCATTGGAAGATTATAAAACACAAATAATAATAGTACACACATGACTGCAAATATATAACTTTTTTTTTTCTAAATAATGAGCAATTTTTGGCTTATTGTTTGTTATTAGTACTTAGAAATTTGAAAAGATTATATTAGACTTGTTTAGACTCGTTTATTAAATGAGTCAAATATGAACAATATTAAATTTGGCTCGGTTAGTTGACATGCTTAGGTCAAACATGATTTTAAAGCTCATTTATTAAACAATCAAACTTGAATATGTTAAGAATCTACTTCTAATAATAGAATTCAAGACTTTCAATCTTGAATGCAAACTATTGTGAAATGTGGCTCACATATTGGGTGGAAAGCATGAAGGAAATCAAGTAGCAGCATGGGAAACTGTCGACAGAAAGGCTCTAACCGTTGACGATTTGGAGCAATGTCTCAGACAATTTACATTCTGTTTGGAACCATCGACGGTTTGGCTCAGGATACCTAGTGCAGATTTCAAATTTTGAAAGGGGGACGTTAATATAGTTGGGGTTTGGAGGGAAAACATCCGGGAACTCTATTTATATGTCATATCAGATGTATTTGTAGAGGATAGTTGAGAGTATGGTTAAGAGGGTTCATGTATTGTTCATGTAATTTGGACAAGGAGATAATGAACCCTTCTCATTTGCTTCCATGGACATAAGCATTACCGACCCACATAATTCCTTGTGTTGTTATTGCTTTTATATACTTGCTTTGGTTGTGGATTGTTCTATATATTCATCATTGATTACTACATTTTGTTTTGATTGTGTGATTGATCCTACATACAAATATATTTCACTATCCAATCATCGCACCCATCCACCTATCTTTCTCTGGTTCGTGCACTGCCTCTTGAATTGTAGTTGGATCGTTGCAGCTAGTAAGGAAAGCATAAGATACTAACTCTTCAAATCCATACCTTGGTGAAGATCTAATAGTACGCCTGGATCTCCGCATAGGAATATCATCAACTTGTTGGTTTCACGAGCTAGAGCTCCCTGCAATCATAGGACCATGATCATTTCCATTGCCCTGAGCTTCCAAATCCACCTGCACAACATGTTCATCACTGCCCCAACTTTCTGGCTCCTGTTTCTATTCATCACACTCTTGAGTTCACTTCACCATAACCTTCTCATCAAAGACTAAATCCCTAATGATCACCACCTTGTTTGCCATTGGGTCTATAAAGACCCGAAGGATTATAGTAATTTAATAATAAGGGAAAGGAGAGGGAAAGGAAATTGTAATTGGAATTCAAAAGGGGTCTCGTCGACGAACATGCTTGATGGGATCATCGACAAGGACACACGTCTCGTTGACGAGTAGTTACCGACGGGCTATTTTCAGTTCTGAATTTCATCGACGAGGAATAAGTGTTCGTCAACGAACTCCCTTTATATCCTTGTCGACGAGGGTAGGTGTATAAACAACCCTAAACTCCGATTTCAATGCAGATTTTTCAAACAAAGCATTGGTTCTCTCTCCTGTTTGTCCCCTCTTTCTTCTCTCTAAGATTTTGGATCCATTCTTCACCGGATCGACAATCCGAAGCTGCCACGCTACTCCTAGGGAAGTTATCTTCAAGTTTGTTGGAGTAGATCGTTGGTGGGGCTAACTTGGACTCCATCCCAAGTTCAGGATAAGGCCTTATGTTGAGTATTAGGCTTTCCTACAGTTGTAGAAAAGGTAGCATTTGAAGAAATAGTGAAGTTTTGTTTAGGACGATGTTATTTTCAGGGTGTTGAATGGGGAACCTTGCGGGTGCAGGACTAATCATTTTAGGGGCTTTCCAGTAGTCAGGTAAAGGGATAAACTAAGTGAGGTTTCTTATGAAAATGTATTTATTATTTTACAACATTTAATTTTAGGTAAATAAGTATATTGTAGTATCTTGTTGGAAAATATGTTGTTGATCAAAAATATGATTTTCATGTATAATATCAAGAAATATGAGTTTAGAACAAGTTTTATGATCTGAGCATTACTCCTTTTGTGTGGCACAAGTAACATTTATGGAAATCATAATAATGAAATATTATGTTTTCAACATAAGCATGTTGTTATTGCTTTTAGGAAAATATTAAAATGATACAGGGATTTTTCAAACTAAGGAATTTTATATAATATGTTGGTGTAAGGGTCAAGAATTTTATATGATATGCCGGCATAAGGGCCAAGGTTTTATATGAAATACCGGTATAAGGGCCGAAGGTTTCTATGATATGTTATACCGGTGTAAGGGTCGTGATTTACATGATACAAAATGCCGGCATAAGGGCCGTGAATTTTATATGATAAGTTATGCTAAGTTTTATGAAGATATTAACATGACATGTGTCGCGACGTCCCGGGAGCGCGTGTGCCCCTGGGCGGAGAAATTAAAAATGAATTTAAATTTTCAAGGAAAAATAGTGAATGTCGGAGTCGCCACTAACCTTTTAGTGTGGTTAGAACACATGATTACTACCCCGTTAGGGGTAGAGTGGGTCTATGTTACCAGAGTTAGGCTCGGGAGTTCGGTTACGCGAGGAGAAGGTACAAGCACCCCCTACGCGCCCGTTCTTACGAACGGTACCTAATTAATTTGAAATTATCCCTAAGTTAATCTAATAAGTCTTTAAATTACTCCTTTTTATGAATTTATAAATACCTATGAAAAAAATAAATAAATATATACATATATTCCCTCAGAGCTTAAGGTACGTGAAGCCCGAAGGCTAATACCCCCCGCAATAAAATCATAGGGATTAAAAATCAATAAAATATCTAAGAAAATACGCTCCCAAATTTTGAAATTGTATATAAAATTTTTATAGGAAAATACTAGTATGGGAGGTTTTACTATATATTAATAAGACAATAAGTTAAAATATTAAATTATCACAATGCATATAAAAATAGTAATGATAATAAGCATATCTGTTAAAATATTACAACTTTCAAAATAGGCAATAAAATACCATATGTATATATTAAAACACTCAAGATACTATACAAGGTAATACCATCTATAAAAAAAAAAATGCCTTAATAAGTGAAACTAAATAATAATTATACCATAATATTATATACAATATCATACTAAATATAATAGCAAAATATATACCAAAACACTAAACTTACCATAATGATTGATACCTTTATATGTAAACATGATAAAATATTAGAATCCGAATACTAAATATCGGAAAATGTTAATATGAGTATAGATAACACATAAAGAAAACCCTAAGTAATTAAAATTGAACATGCATCAACCATGAAAACCCTAAATAGCCCTAAACATATGGATTAAGTAAATAATTACAATAACTATTCTAACTACGTATTAAACATGCAACAATAATATTAACAATCCAACGAATAAAATGAAATTAAACTTTAAATATCTAGACAAGTTCCGACTATAAAAATTCCGCACTCAAGAAAATTAACTTATATGAATAATACAATCAAAACTTACCCTGTGTATCAAAAATTAAAATAATTATAAAAATTATAAAAACCTATGTACCTGGCAAAGAAAAAAAAACAAAAATCAAGACATTAGATATTAGGACAAACCAAAACTAGCAATAATAATAATAATAATAATAATAATAATAATAATAATAATAATAATAATAATAATAATATTAACTAAATACTACCATAAATATTATATCAACATACACACATACATAGCCTAGATATAAACATTAACTAAATATTACAGCAAATAATGTATTAATATACATATATACACATAGCCTATATGCAAATATTTAACTAAAAGCTACAACAAGTATTATATTAATATACACACACAAAATACCACAATAGATATTATTTTAATACATACCCACATGCAAATAAGAGAAAAGAGAAAAAAAATAAAAATAAAAACTTGAGCTTTAAGACTTAAAATAAAACCAATATACGTATATATATAAACCCAATTAAATGTATATAAAAAAAATTAAGCTTTACATGTATATGTATATATATATAGACATGTATATGTGCCTGCAAAAGTAAGCAACAATGTTAGTGTCTCCAAAACAAATAAAGATGTAAAATAAATAAATAAATAAACAAGTAAATAAAAATAAAACAAAATTCATGTGTGTGACAGTGTGTGTGCTGTGTGTGTGTGCAGTGTGTGTGCTGTGTGTGTGCGTTTCTGTGTGTGCTGTGTGTGTGTGTGCAGTGTGTGTGCTGTGTGTGTGTGTGCAGTGTGTGTGGCTTGCGTGTTGTGTGTGTGTGTGCAGTGAAGAGGGACAGCAGTGGGTACTTACAGAGGGGGGCCAGAGATGGGAGTCGTGGCTGGAGGGGGCTAGGTTTGCCTGTGAGATGGCCGGATACAGCCGCGGCTGGGACTGGTGCTGGAGTGGTCACCGGAGAGAGTTGCAGAGGCTCCAAGGTGGTCTATGGTGAGGACGAGTGACAGCCGGAGTTGGAAGGAGTTGCCGCTGCTGCTGTGTAGTTCTCGGATGGTTGCAGCGGCAGCAGTTGCAGACACGGCGACAGTGATGGGGCTGTGAGTGGCCGGAGGGAAGCTGGCCTGGGCTGTTGTGGTTTTGGCCATGAGGTAGCCTCTTGGCTATATTTTCGGGACGTGAGGGTGAGTTGCGAAGAGGATGGATGGCTAGGGGTTGGGTGTGCGAGAGAGAGAGAGAGAGAGAGAGAGAGAAGAAAGGTTAGGTTTTTTTTTTTTGTTTTGGTTCCTACTGCATGCTGTGCGCAGCCTCCGTGTCCTCCCCCCTTGGCTGTCTTGGCCTCCCCTCTTATAAAATTTTTTTTGAAAACCCTAAAAACATTTCCTTTTTGGATTTTATTTTTCTTTTTCTCCTTTTTTTTTATTCTTATGGTAATAATGAAAATAGAAATAATAATAATAATAATAATAATCATAATAATATAAATATCAATAAGGTAATAATTATAATAATACTACTAAATAGTGAATATTAATAAATAATTATAGTAAAAATAAAAATAATAAAGATAAAATAATTATAATGATAATAATAAATAAATAATAGTGATAATAATAAATTACTTATAATAATGTAGGAAAATAAATAATAATAATAATACTAATAAATAATAAACAAATAACAGTAATAATAATAATAATAATAAACAAATAACAGTAATAATAATAATAATAATAATAATAATAATAATAATAATATATCACAAACAATAAAATAAATAAAAAAATAATTATAGTAAAGTAAAAAGAAAATAAAGATAGTAAAAGTACTAGTAATAATAATAAAAATGAAAAATAATAATAATAATGATAATAAAAATACAAGCAAAATAATAGTAAAGTACTAATAATATAGGAAAATAATAATAATAATATAATAATAATAATAATAATAATAATAATAATAAAAAAAAATAATAAGAGGGGACCCCTTGTTCTATTTGGTTAGGGCAAAAATAGGGTGTCTACAACATGTATTATTATGAAATAGCCATGTATCATTGTTTGGAAATATATTATATGTTATCAGAACGTGGTTGACATGGTTTAAACTTTCACGAAGCACGGTACCGTAGCTATATGATCACGACCATGTATATGTTAGTGTTACCGCTTGCTGTAAAGGGCAGTGGGAGATCAGCAGTCGATGTGGTTAATTGTAGTGTAGGTGTCCCTCTGGTGTCCTGACCAGGAGGGGTAGACCCATCATACTTACAGACTTATGTTGATCTAGCGTGCTCGGCCAGCCATTGTTAGGTCCCGTCTTTGGGCTGCACAACCTAGTCATATGGGGGTAAGACATGACACCAGCCAGCTATCCATCCAATGTGTTTTCCATGTATAGTTATATGAGATGATTTATATGTATAGAAATTCAATATGTTATACCATGTTATGATAAAATATGTTTTTCTCAGATATATTACAGATAGTTTTATCGAGTATGATTTATGTACTATTATATGTATAACAAGAAATTACTCATGTTGCCACACACTGATATTAACTTATTTTCCCTTACTGAGAGGTGTCTCACCCCAACTATATAAACATTTCAGGAGCCCTAGATAGAAGAGCAGATAAAGCTCCACAGCATTAGAGGTCGACTGTTCTACCTTGTTAGAAGGGTAAGTCAATTTGCTAGGGTCTGATGGATTTTTGGGTTGGGACCCTAGGGCACTTTTTGGTTATTTTAGGATATGTGTATATATATAATAGTTGTAGTAAAACTCTAGTAATATGTTGGATGGATAATTTGATATGTATATGATTTTACGTTTCTTGCTGCTTAGGCATCCGTGTTGTATTTCAGGTATATCCCTAGTACCCATGGGTCCAGGTTAATTATGATTTGTCAGGATTATTATATTGGATATTATTATGAAAAAAAATTATGATAAATTAGACAGGTCATTACAGTTTGGTATCAGAACCTAGGTTGCTAGATTCTGTAGACTTTAGAGTACAGTGGAAACAATACTAGAGTATAGGGAAAACATTTGAGGTTTTGTTCTACCGGTTAGAGATAGGACTTCCGTGATGGTTTCTATGTCTTTCCTGGGGTGACTATTTCAGGAAAGTCAGAGTAACCTATTGCCGGGTTGTGTTTTTATAGTGTAGGACTAAATCTTGAAATAAGATAATGATGTCAAGATAGGGGATTATGTTAGACGCGTAAATTATAAGGGATAGGGTCTCTAAATCATGTTTATGGTTTTTTAGGATGGACCCTGGAGGAGTTAGTACCCATGCAAGCTGTAGTGACGGTGCAAGGCCTTCGAGTGCAGGCGGGGTTGATTCTAATGCGGTATTATGTAGTGTGGCTCAGCAGGTTATGGCTGAGATCACTAGGTGCTCCAGAGAGCAATGAGGCCCATCTCTAGGCCATGGGTGCACTATAGAAAAATTTACCAAGATGAATCCTCTGACATTTTCAGGAGGAGTTGATCCTAGAGCCGTCGAGAATTGGATACAAGAGATCGAGAAAGTTTTGGCGGTATTGCAATGTACGGAGGAGCAAAGGGTCCTTTTCACCACCTATAAATTAATAGGGGAGGCTAAGAGATGGTGGACTACTGTGAGACTTTTGGAGCAGCAGAGGACGATGCCGATAATTATGACATGGGACTAATTTAAAGAACTATTCTTCGATAGATTTTTACCAACCACTGTCAGGGAAGCTAAAGTGGAAGAGTTCCTGAATCTGAAGTAGGGACAGCAGTCGGTCCAGCAGCATGCGGCTTGGTTTATAGAGCTATCTCGCTTCGCCTCGTATATTGTTCCTGATGAAATAAAGAAGGCGAGACAGTTTGAAAGAGGATTGAGTCGAAGCATATACAAGCAAGTGGTACTGCTGAAGATACATGACTTTGTTGAGTTAGTCGACAGAGTAGCCTTGGCCGAGGCTAGTGAGCGCATGGATGCAGAGGAGCAGGGACAGAAGAAGAGATCTGCGCCTTTAGGCTTCTAGCAAGGATCTAGGGAGGGCCAGTGGAGGAGAGGAAACTATGGCAGTGGACAGAGGCAAGAGACTGGAGGTCGTGAGGTTTAAGTGGTGCAGAATTTTCTTGTCTGGGAAAAGACACTTGGGAGAGTGTTGAGTGGAAAAAGTTGTCTGCTATCGCTGTGGTAGATAGAGGCATCTAGTGGGAGATTGCCCTAGACCACCTGATACCGCTCCTACTCCTAGACGATACCGGAATGGCTATCAAGCACCCCATGGAGGCCAATAGAGGAATGTAGCTCCAGCGAGGGTCTATGCTTTAACACTTGGGGATGTTGAGACAACCGAAAATGTGGTGACAGGTATGATTAACATGTTTTCATTTAAAGTTATTGTATTGTTTGATTTATGAGCCACTCATTCGTTCGTGTCTATAGAGTGTATTAGATTATGTGGGTCAAAAACACAGTTGTTAGACACCGAACTGTTAGTCACTACACCAACAGGGTCACTAGTAAGGTGTAGTAGAGTGCTCCAAGGCTGTCTAGTTGATATTCAGGGGAAAATTTTGCTAGTTGATTTGATAGTATTAGACATGTATGGGTTCGATGCAATTTTTGGTATGGAATGGTTGGTAGCCAACTATGCCAGCATAGATTGTCGTTTGAAAGAAATAATATTCAGATCTCCAGGAAGACCAGAATTCAGGTTTATAGGGTCATGAGTGCAATCCCCGCCTTAGTTAGTTTCAACTATTCAGGTGAGGAGACTACTTCTGAGTGGTTGTCAAGAATTCGTGGCCTTTGTGAAGGAAATGTCAGGGAATGAATTGAAGCTCACTAGTACGCCAGTAGTAAAGGAGTTTACAGATGTTTTTCCAAATGAGTTATTAGGTTTGCCACTTGATCGTGATTTAGATTTTCCTATTAATCTGCTTCCAAGTACAATGCCGATCTCTAAAACACCTTACTGAATGGTGCCAGTAGAGTTGGCAAAATTAAAGAATCAGTTGCAAGATTTACTTGGTAAGGGATTTATATGGCCCAGTGTATCTCCATGAGGAGCTCCAATGTTATTTGTGAAGAAGAAAGACAGGTCCATGAGGATGTGTATAAATTATAGGGAAATTAATAAGGTGAGAATCAAGAATAAGTATCCTCTACCTTATAGAGATGATTTATTTGTTCATTTCCAAGGTACACGAGTGTATTCTAAGATTGACCTTAGATTAGGTTATCATCAAGTGAAGGTAAGGGCAGAAGATGTATCAAAGATAGCCTTTTGGACTAGATATGGGCATTATGAATTCCTCGTTATGTCGTTTGGCCTAACGAATGCTCCTGCAATATTCATGGATTTGATGAATAGAAATTTTCACCAATATGTAGACCAATTTGTTGTTGTTTTTATTGATGATATACTGGTCTATTCGAGGAGTTATGAGGAGCATAATTTGAGGCAGGTCTTACAAATGCTCAAGAAAAATAAGTTGTATGCCAAGTTTAATAAATGTGAATTTTGGCTCGATAAGGTGGTGTTTTTGGGGCATGTTATCTCAGGGGATGGAATTTGTAAGAACCTGAATCGTGATACATGGATTAATTATGTAAAAGAAGGATAAAATGGTAAATTGAGCAGAGTTTGTCGACGAGGCTAGGGTTTGTCGATGAAGTTTCTTCTGTTCTCATCGATGAAATTTAGGGGTTCGTTGACGAGGGAATGCTGAGAGGTCTGAAAAAATTGAAAATATCTAGCTCGTCGATGAGGCCACCGTCTCATCGATGAAGGTAGTGGCGGACTCGTCAATGAGGATGCCAATTCATCGACGAATCCACGCGAGTCAAAGGCCTTTAAAAGATATTTTGGGGTTTCTTCTTGGCTAAGATTTGGAAATCCTCTCTCCCTCTCTCTAGAATTCAGATCTTTCTCTCTCTCTCTCACTCTCCTCGATTTCTTCGCCTTTCGTCGCCTGATTTGTAAATCGAGCGTTACCACGAGGATCAGGGAAGGATTCTCTACGTTTCTAACGGATCAAAATTTCGTTTCGAGCGATTTTGGATTTCTAGCTAAAATCGAGGTAAGGCTTGATTTTCGTTTCTGATTTAGAATATGTGTAGTAGTACGAATTGTAAGCATGTATTGTTCCGTGGTTTGTAGGTTTTGGAGTCTTGGTTCGTAGTTTTGGGGACCGTAGAGTTCGTAGTTGGAATTCGGGTTAAGGTAAGGGGATTCTGTTTATATCAGTTTATTTTTGACATCAGGATCGGTAAGCTTGTATGTTACGATCATATATATGTTTTGGTACTTATTTGGGGAAATCTATCAGGTAAAAATGCGGGATTTTCGGGTTACAGTTTTTGAGAAAATTGGGGATTTCAAGTATCATCTCTACTTTGTTTGGAAAACTATTGGTTATGTTGAAGCTGTATTTTTGAGATGATTGTTATCCATATTTGCATAAACTGTATACTTGAATTTGAAAATGATATGATTTGTCGTAAACCAAATAAGTGTGGTATGTATGGTTGTATGTAAATGTTCTAGGTATTTTTAAAACAGCTATGTGGCGGCTAATTATTGTACGTTGAAATGTATAGAAACGTGAGTTCCAAAATGATTCCAGGTTTTGTGAAATCGGCTAAGGGCGGCTAATTACTGTACGCCAAAACAGCAATGTGGCGGCTAATTACCATACGCTGCCTCATGTATCGGTTAACTACCATGGGCGAGAGTGGCTGGCTTTATATCCGGGGTGTGAAATATCACCAGTATGTTCCAGCTGGTCATCAATGGGTGTGTTCTACACCGTATGGAACAATGTAATCACTGTGGGCCTCAGTTGTCGCAGGGTAGTTGCGTATGTAGCAATGTAATCGTTGTGAGACTTAGGTGATCTTGTGTAGTTGCGTATGAAGCAATGTAATCACTATTGGGCCTCGGTTGTCGCAGCGTAGTTGCGTACATGGCAATGTAATCACTGTGAGACTTAGGGGACCTTGTGTAGTTGCGTACTAGTGTGACGACACTGACCGTATGTTTTGGGTATCGTATGTACTGGAATGGTTTTGTGAAAATACTAGAACTGTATGTAACTGTATGAAATTGTGTGGAAATGTTTTGAACTGTATCGTATTTTATAGTGTTATGAAGTATGTAAAATAACACTGGTATGCCACACACTGATATAACCTATTTTCTTCCTTACTAAGAGGTGTCTCACCTCGAATGTACGTACAATATTTTTCAGGTCCTTCAGGTAGCCGTAATTAGCTTCCTAGGATCTAGGAGCGAGGGTGTCGTTAACTACTGCTAGTACTTGTTAGGTACGAGTTTTGGTATCTAGGTTGTCGAGATGGTTTTGTAGACACCTGGGGTATGCTTGGTATTATGGGAATGTATATCCTAGCTTGTATAGACTCTGGTATGATATTGTATATGTATATAAGACCGTATTTCGCTGCTTATTTTGGATGAGTATGGATGTTTGTGTGTATGTATATGGGCATCCATTCACCCCACGGGATCGGACCCTCTTTTTGTATTGTATCATGTATTTTTTAAATTGATACAGAGACAGGTTAGGTTACTTTATTCACACCTGGGACCCACCTGCGGGTTCGGGGTGTGACAGAATTTCTGTGGATCCTAGTAAAGTTGATGCAGTAGTGAATTGGGTTAGACCGAGGAACATCTAAAAGATAAGGAGTTTCTTGGGACTGGCTGGTTATTACCGTCGTTTTATTGAGGGATTTTCAGCGTTATTAGGGCCTCTGACACGACTGAATAGGAAAAATATCATATTTGAATGGGACGACAACTGTGAGCAGAGTTTCCAGGAATTGAAGCAAAGGTTTGTCACGGTACCAGTGTTGATCATCTCGTTAAGGGGGGTGAGGGTTATATTATCTACAGTGATGCATCCTTGAAGGGACTTGGTTGTGTATTGATGTGGTATGATAAGGTGGTAGCATATGCTTCCAGGTAGTTGAAAGAGTATGAAAAGAACTATCCTATGCACGATCTTGAATTGGCTGTAGTAGTACATGCATTGAAGATTTGGAGGCATTATCTGTATGGCGAGCGATGCGAAATCTTCTCTGACCATAAGAGTCTAAAGTATTTTTTCACTCAGAAGGAACTGAACATGAGGCAGAGAAGGTGGTTGGAGCTTATTAAAGATTTTGATTGTACTATCAGTTACTACCCAGAAAAAGTAAACGTAGTAGATGATGCACTGAGTAGGAAGTTTATAGGACCAGCGCTGGAAGCTATGGAGATTCAGTATCCGATTATGATGGATCTGGAGAGACTCAACATAGAGTTGGTCGAGAGTGATCCTCAGACATGTATTTCCAGTTTAGTGGTGCAACATACTCTACAGGAAAGGATTAAAACTGCTCAGAAGGAGGATCCAACATTAGCAGAAGTAATGGTCAGAGTACAGGGTGGTCAGGGAGAGGAATTTTGTATTATAGATGACGGAGCTTTGTGGTTTTATTCTAGATTATGTGTTCCTGCTAATGCTGAAATCAGAAGGACCATCCTAGAAGAGGCTCACAGATCCTTATACACAGTTCATCCCGACAACACGAAAATGTATAGGGATCTATGGGAGTCTTATTGGTGGAGTAGTATGAAGAAGGAGATTTCTGAGTATGTAGCACAGTGTTTGATGTGCTAGTGGGTAAAAACTGAGCATCAGAGGCCGACAAGTCAATTGCAGCCACTTTTTATCCCAGAGTGGAAATGGGATCACATATCTATGGATTTTTTTTAGGGTTGTCGTCGGCATTGCATGGCCAGAATGCAATCTGGGTGATTGTAGATCATTTGACCAAGACCGCCTATTTCCTTCCTATCAAGATCAGCTACTCTATTAACAAACTGGCAGAGATTTATATTCAGAAGATAGTTCATTCTCACGGTATGCCTGTGTCTATAATGTCAGATTGAGACCCACGTTTCACATCATGATTTTAAAGGAGCTTGCAGGAGGCTCTAAGGTCTCAGTTATCTTTCAGTATGACGTTCCATCCTCAATCAGATGGGCAGACTGAGAGGAAAATTCAAATATTAGAAGATATGCTTTGAGCGCGTGTGCTAGATTTTAGGGGTAGTTGGACTTAATTTATGCCGATGGTGGAATTTGCATACAATAACAGTTATCAAGCCAACATTGACATGGCATTGTTTGAGGCGCTTTTTGGTAGAAGGTGTTGTTCTCCTCTATACTGGGATGAAATGGGAGAACGGCGAGTTGTAGGACTAGAGTTAGTACAGCAAGCGTATGATAAGGTTCGCCTCATCAGAGATAGAATTAGTGCAGCTCAGAGCCGACAAAAGAGTTATGCCGATACCTGTGGCAGGAAATTGGAATTTGATATCGACGATCATGTGTTTTTGAAAACAGCTCCATTAAAAGGGATTACGAGGTTTGGAAGGAAACGTAAACTTAGCCCTAGGTTCATTGGCCTATTCGAGATTCTAGAGAAAGTGGGGCCGGTTGCCTACAGGTTAACTTTATCACCTATGTTGTCCAGGATACACGATGTATTTCATGTCTCCATTTTGAGGAAATACGTCTCAGACCCTTCTCACTTAATCAGTTATGGTGAAATAGAGCTCAGTGATTCACTAGTTTATGAGGAGGTATCAATACAGATTCTGGACAAGAAATAACAAGCACTACGTAATAAGAAGATTCCTCTAATAAAAGTCCTGTGGAGAAATCATGCAATAGAAGAAGTTTCTTGGGAGCTCGAGAAACAGATAAGGCAGAAATATCTGCATTTATTCAGTGGGGTTCAGTTATAATCAGAAAAGTGTAAGTGGTTATGAAATGTTTCTTTTGCAAGTTAGTCAGTATATGTAATAGTTAAGTTAGTAAGTGGTATTTTGGTTTTGGGAGAATTTTATTTTGCATATATAATCTTCTAGAACTCTAAATGTAGCCACGGTATTCCTCCGCTTCAAGTGAGGGTACGTAATAAAATAAGTAGACTATTTGTCTTTAGGGGATGGTGAATCATATGGGTAGTAAATTTCGAGAACGAAATTTTTATAAGGAGGGGAGAATGTAGAAACCCCGAAGAATTATAGTAATTTAATAATAAGGGAAAGGAGAGGGAAAGGAAATTGTAATTGGAACTCAATAGGGGTCTCGTCGACGAATGCAACACGTTCGTCAACAAACACGCTTGATGGGATTGTCAATAAGGACACACGTCTTATTGACGAGTAGTTACCGAGGGTCTATTTTTAGCTCTGAATTTCGTCGACGAGGAATAAGCGTTCCTTGAGAAACTCCCTTCATGTCCTTGTCGACGAAGTGACGTGGCTCATCGATGAGGGCAGGTGTATAAACAGCTCTAAACATGGATTTTAGCGTAGATTTTTCAAACAAATAGTGATTCTCTCTCCTGTTCATCCCCTCTTCCTTCTCTCTAAGATTTTGGGTCAATTCTTCGCCGAATCGACGATCCGAAGCTGCCACGCTACTCTTGGGGAAGTTCTCTTCAAGTCTGTTGGAGTATATCATTGGTGGGGCTAACTTGGAATCCATCCCAAGTTTAGGGTAAGGCTTTATGTTGAGTATTAGGCTTTTCTACAGTTGTAGAAAATGTAGCATTTGAAGAAATACCGAAGTTTTGTTTAGGGTGATGTTGTTTTTAGGGTGTTGAATGGAAAACCGTGCAGGTGCAGGACTAGTCATTTTAGGGATTTTCCAGTAGTCAGGTAAGGGGATAAACTAAGTCAAGTTTCTTATGAAAATGTGTTTATTATTTTATAGCATTTAATTTCAGGTAAATATGTATATTGTAAAATTATGTTGAAAAATATGTTGTTGATCAGAAATATGGTTTTCA